>NC_084515.1:25897031-26182031 GCF_024500385.1 Phyllopteryx taeniolatus
CAAGTTGATGGTCTAACTGTGAAGAGTATCATACCAAGTAAGGAAACTGATATTGAAAAATTCACTAGTCCTATTAAGTTCTGATATCCACTGAATTCATTCACTTATACCTGTTAGTATTCAGGTCCTTCATTTTCCATGTTGTATTTTTAGTCAATGTTACACATCTATATTTGCCCTAAGTACTACATTTTTACTCGATACTTTGCGGTGCATTAACAAGTTGGACATAAATTGGTTTGTGAACCTACTCTAACCCTCGTATTTGTGTGAAAAAAAGGTTTTCATACAATAAACAGCTCTCCATGTTCATATCTAGTCAGTGTTACAAGCGACCACTGGTCAAATAATGGTCATATTAAGTAAACTATGTATGTTTTTATCCCATGAACCCCTAAATGTAACTGGTATACTTCAAAGAAATTTTACTAACATATTTTCAACAAAATGATTAAAGTTTTTAAATTGTTCTTACGTCACAAATTGTGTACCACCTCAATGGAATGACCCATATATTAGTGATGTGTGGTTGAAGCCTCATGAAGCTTTGAGGTTTTATATATATATATATATATATATATATATATATATATATATATATTATATATATGTGTACCACAGCAGAACAATATAATAATAGGGGTGTGAACCACAGCAGAACAGCAGCGAGACAGTCTAGATATTTGACTACAAGTAACCTTACAAAGTCAAAACGTGTTCGTATTTGTGGACGGGGGGGACACCCGGTGAGGACATCCAATCGTGCAGAGTATAATTTGCAGGAGGTTAACAAAGTAGTGTCATTCGTGTTTAATTTAAGTATATCTACACAGCTGACCTGAAGTTGTGTCAGGCTGGTGAAGTGGTATCAGCGAAGTAGAATTTGAGCATTTTTTGAGTTCGAGTACAAGTACAGCCGTACTATATCAGCATCGAAATAGATACCGGTATCAAGTATATGTGCATCCCTAATATACCAGAATTATTATTGCAAGCTTTTTTTTTTTTTAATCTAATATCAGTAACAGATGAGCAGAACTAGGGCTGGGTGATATGGCTGAAAGATTTATCATGACAAAATTATTTTATATCAATCATTATCCATTTATTATTTTACTTATTCAAAATAAAAAGGCTGAATTTAGACAAAAAATAATAATAAGTAAAATACAATCTTTAACCTACAAAGACGTCAACACAAATATGAAAAAGTCAAATAAACACATTGGTCACTAAATTTCATAAATGCTTATTTAAACAAAATCTGCAAAGTATTTTGTAAACAATTACAATGAATTTCTTCACGTCAAGCATGCAATACAATAAACTTCTAACAAATTATTCATTATTCATGAGAATGAACTTTAGGTCGTGTGAACATCTGCGACATGAAATTAACCTGTTGCCCAGTCCAGTCATGTAGAAATATCATACCAGAATATGAAACGCAAGCACTATTCAACCATGCACTGCAGAGTTTGGGTAAGGAAAACAACCCAGTTCACTATCTCCGGTTTTAAGGCTGCCCTGGTACATGTGACAATATGAACCCCAGTACTAAAAATCCTTTCAGTGGGGTTCCTGGTGGTATTCATAATTATAATAGGTATTGTTTTGGGCAAGCTGGGACAATCTTGGAAAATTGTGCTCATGTAGCTTCCACCACTCCAACGGGTCAGACTCACTGTCTGCATCAAGGCACTTCATGTAGATTTCCAGCTCACTTTCAACTTGTTCCTTTTTGTCAGAGAGGAGGCATCTTCATCATCTTGATTTTCTTTTCCGAAGAAACTACCTTACGATTTGTGTTGTTTCTTCACTGGTGGCAGATGTGGTTCATTGGCTACTACTTCTCATGTGCCCTGTTCCACTGATCCCTGTGAAATCTCTGCTCTGAGTGCCCTGGGTCTTCATCAAAATCCCAGACACTGCTCTACCTTTAATGGCCTCTACCTTCTTCAGGCTGATGGGCCATGCCTGGAATCTCGAGCCACAAAAGCAACCATGTCAAGGAGATCATCTATTGCACAGTCAGCATATTTCTCATCAAGTTAGGTCATAATTGTTGTCTTCGGCTCTTGCGAATTGAATGCCCTGTTATTTTTCCTGTTATGTCTTCCTTCACTACATCTGTCAACCTTCTCTTTGGTCTGGTGAAACACTAATAATGAAAAAAATAATAAATTTTATTTATAGGCACCTTTCAGGGCACTCAAGGTCACCGTACAAATAGTTAAAGTAGATGAAGCAGTACAATGAAAATAACTGAGCATAACACCCCAATTAAAATGGCAAATGATATGGAAAACACAGTGAATAGGCTGTCCTGAATAGGTGTGTTTCGAGTTTGGATTTGAAGAGGGTTAATGTGTCTGTGTTTCAGAGGTCAGGTGGTAGTGAGTTCCAAAGACGGGGGGCAGAGTGGCTTAAGGCTCTATTGGCCACAGTAGACAGATGGGCAGAAGGGACAGTGAGGTGGAGGGGGGCAAAGACCTGAAAGAGCACAAGGGTATGGCAAAGTGAAGGAGGTGAAAAAGATATGGCGGATACCTATTGATAGCCTAGAATGTGCCGATCAGTGTTTCATAATGGATCCGGTAGTGGACAGGGAGCCAGTGGAGTTGTTGCAGGGCTGGAGTGATGTGGTGAGTGGAGGGGGTCGTGGTGATAATACGGGCAGCAGATTTCTGAAGCTTTAGTTTTTGCAGTGACTTGTGGGGGTTGACCCTACAGAACGGAGTTGCAATAATCCAGGCGTGAAGTGACATGGCTATGAACAAGGATAGCGGCAGTGTGGTTGGTGAGGGATGGACGGAGAGGATGTTTCCCAAGTGAAAGTATGCAGACTGGGTGATGTTGTTTATTTGTGCATAAAAGCACAGTATGCTATCGAGGATGACACCCAAATGAATTATCAAATGTAATAGAAAAAAAACAAAATTTTTGCTAGTTTGGACTTGGTACCTTTAAGAAGGATTTTGGTTTTATCACTGTTAAGTTGTAGAAAGTTTGAAGGTATTTGGTATGGTATTTGAATGATTCCATTTGAACAAACTGGGTGCGGCCGGACAGGTAGAAACTGACCCACTGGAGGAGTGTGCGTGCATGTGTGCACGCGCGCATGTTTAATGCCAATGTGGTGGAATCTGTTCAGAAGGATGGTATGAAAGATGGTATCAAAAGCTGCAGTCAGAGCAAGGATGAGGATGGTGAGTAGGCCAGAGTCAGCTGCCAGGAGGAGGTGGTTGGTGATCTTTATGCAGTTTCAGTGTTATGGAGGGTGCTGGGTCGCATAAACCAGTCGTGAATTGTTCAGAGATTATTGTAGGTGAGGTGGGAGTGGAGCTGGGAAGCAACAGTCTTTTCCAAGATTTTTGAAAGAAATGGGAGGTTGGAGATGGGACGAAGGTTACTGAAATTATTTGGATCTCACCTTTTTTTTCCCAATACTGGGGTTATGGCTGGAGTTTTGAAACCTGTGGGAACAATACCAGTGGTGAGAGATGAGTGGATGATGTTAGTGATGAGGGGCGATCAGAGACGGGAGACAAGCTTTAACCAGAATAGTAGGGAGGGCGTTGAGTTGACAAGTGGACGGCTTGGAGCGATAGATGATATCTAAAATGCAGCAGGCATAGTAAAACTTGAAAGTGAGTCGACGAATAGGACGGAACAAAGTGAGGATGGCCGAAGGCAGGCGATAGGAGGAATTTGCTTGTGGATCCATGGCTTCACATGGGAGACTGCCACTTATGACTCCCCAGAAAGGGAGTCTTTGAACTCCAGAAGAGGAGTCAAGGCATCATGCAGTGACTCAAGAACATCAATTTCCTGCCATGAAGGGATCAGGTGCCTGTTGTTTTTGTCTGAAGACAAAAATCAGTAATTGCCTTTTGTTGTTCGAAACCCACCCCATCTTCTGTTTGAGCCCCACTTGGTTGATGACTCTTTAACCAGCTAGTGTTTTGGGAGATGGAGGCAATCCTAGGGTTTAAAAAGCTCCCTCTTTTCCTTCCACAAGTAGGAGAAGGCAGAGACCACTTTCTTACACAAGCCCTTTCCACTTTTATCCTTCCCTGCAACACCTGCTGAAAAAGTATAAAAACCAATCTTTTGATAAAAGTTGCATTCACTACATTTGCCCCGCTGTCTATGGTGATGCACACTATTTTTTTTCCCAGTGCCTGCTTCAAGCCTTCAGCTATTTACGCTCCCATGTATTCTTTGGGGAAATATGCAGTTTCCAGGCATCTTGTTTTCAGAACCCAATCATTGTCGATGAAATGAATTGTCAAGCTAAAGTAAGGCTTGCATGAACGACTTGAAAACTTGTCAGAAGTTGTCACAAAGTGTTTTGCTGATAAAAATTTCCCTTTCCACGGATTTGGAATAGCCATCTTGGAAAAGGGTTTTAGGCCCGATAGCATAGTGTAGTGCTGGTCAAGCAAACAAATAAGATGTTTGTATCCATATAAGTCAACTGGTGGTTGTATGTCTTTGGCGAAATGATACGCCACCGTTATGTCTTTATAACATTTTGATGTTTTGTCGTAAGGCGCTGCTGCCGCGTACCTTTCCATTGTGATCTGTTGCTGCTTGTTTGGTGTGCCACTTGTATCGGCAGATGTAGATGCCTGTGGTTTGACACTAATGGATGTGACGAGCTGAGATGGTAAAATAAATTAGTCGTATTACCAGACTTTGTAGGGACAATAATTCTGCATAGCTTACAGACAGCATCGACTGACTCTTGTTGGACTTAAAATATCCCAAATACTGCCAAACTAGTAACGTGACCTTCCCTCTGATCAATTATTTCTCATGCTATCGGTCTAAATTTTTTTTGTTTTTGTTTCAGTGCATATGGCGGGGTTTTTTTTAAAGGACGTTCTGAAAGATGATGGCAGAACATTAAGTTGCTAGGTTCCAGAAGCGTGAATGAGTTTGATGATGTAACCAAATTTGCTTAGCTGGGTTGTGATAGGTAAAGATGGTTGTAGCCTCTGCCTACATCCCGCAGAATGCCTTGCAGTTAAGGATCAGGGTTTTCCACTTGATTTTTTCGATAGAACATTCTATCGAACGTATTTTCTTATAATATTGATCACGTGTCTATCGTGATACACATTGTTATTGTTTTATCACCCAGCCCTTAGCAGAACTACATACATTTTACTACTTAAATGTAGAACAACATACGTTTTACTACTTTTTAATTCAATCACAAATTTAACAGATACAAATGTTCTGCGGCTCCCTTGAACCCAAGGTTCTCGGGCCATTTATCGTTTGTATGTTTGTTTGTTCAAACCTCAAAAAGATGTTGATGGGATAGGTTATTTCTGGGATTGAGTTCAAATATAAGCACATGGTTGACTCCTGCTTGCCTCCATCCATAGGTGTTTATACCTAGAACATAATTAAGAAACAAGAAAATACATGTGAAGAAGACGACTTTATTGAGCTCACAGTGGGAAAATTGACTTATTAGAGCAGCAAACAATAACATACAATATTATGAAAACAAGTATGATCAAAATAAACGAAGTAAAAAAATGTTATCTACAAATAGCATCAAGTTGAAAAAAACAGCAACATTGGATAAGCTGTATTGCACATTGGGTTTTTAAGGTAGAGTGAATATTGCACGAGTGGCATTTCAGTGTTTTTTCTCCTGCATGTGTCCGCGAATGTGTGTGAGTGTGTGTTTGTGTGCGGGCAAAGTTGTCTGGGTCTTTATGCCCCTGGTAGGGTCACCCACGGCAAACAGGCGCAAGATGAGGGACCAGACAAAGTTATGCTCATAGCCCCCTGATGATCATAAATAGAAATTGACTTTGGTTTCCCTTGGCTGGTCACCGGGATCCCCCACCCAGCAAGCGCCTGTAGCCATGGGGTTCGGCCAGGCACAGCCCCAAGAGAAAACGTGGGTCCTTATTCCCATGGGCTCACTACTTGTGGGAGGGACCAAAGAGGTTTGGTGTGTAGTGAGATGGGTGGTGGGCGAAGGCGATGACCACAGCGGTCCGATCCCCGGCTACAGAAGCTGGCTCTAGGAATGTGGAATATCCCCTCTCTGGCAGGGAAAGAGACCGAGCTGGTGTGTAAGCTTGAGAGGTTCCGAATAGATGTAGTCCTGCTCACCTCCACACACATCTTGGGCTCTGGTACCAGTCCTCTAGAGAGGTGTTGGACTCTCTTCAACTCTGGAGTTGCCCACGGTGAGAGGCACCAAGCAGGTATGGGCAAACATATTGCCCCCCAGCTCGGTGCCCATACATCGGGGTTTACCCCAGTGGATGAGAGGGTAGCCTCCCTCCGCCTTTGGGTGGTGGTACGGGTCCTGGCTGTTGTTTGTGCCTATGCACCAAACAGCATGTTCAGAGTACCCACCCTTTTTGGAGTCCTTGGAGGGGGGTGCTGGAGAGCGCTCCCACTGGGAGCTACCTTGCTCTAATGGGGGACTTCAATGCTCACGTGGGCTATGACAGTAAGACCTGGAAGGGCGTGATCGGGATGAATGGCTCCCCCGACCAGAACACAAGTGGTGTTCTGTTATTGGACTTCGGTGCTCGTCATGGATTATCCATAACGAGCACAATATTCAGACATAAGGGTGACTACATGTGCACTTGGCACGAGGATAACCTAGGCCGCAGTTCGATGATAGACTTTGTGTTCGTGTCATCTGACTTGCTGCTGTATGTCTTGGACACTTGGGTGAAGAGAGGGGTGCAGCTGTCAACCAATCACCACCTGGTGGTGTGTTGGCTACGATTGTGGGGGAAGATGCCGGTCCAAATGTATTATGAGGGTCTGTTGGAAATGTCTGACAGACTCCCGTGACAGAGGGAACTTCAACTCCCACCTCCGGCAGAAGTTCACCCATGTCCCGGAGGAGTCGGTGGACATTGAGTCCGAGGGCACCATGTTCCACACCTCCATTGTTGAGGCGGCCGGCCGGAGCTGTGGCCGTAAAGTGCTCAGTGCCTGTCATGGCGGAAATCCCTGAACCCGTTGGTAGACACCAGCTGGAAGGGATGCTGTCAAGCTGAAGCAGGAGTCCTATTGGGCCTTTTTGGCTTGTGGGACTTCAGAGTCAGCTGATGGGTACTGGCAAGTCAGGTGGAACATAGCTATGGTAGGAATTTGGTGAGGCCATGGAGAACGACTTCCTGACCGCTTCTAGGAAATTCTGGTCCACCACCTGGCGTCTCAGGATGGAAAGGTAGTTCACTGTCAACACTGTGTGTAGTGGGGATGGGGTGCTGCTGACCTCAACTCAAATACTCCTCAATTCCACTGACACACCTTCCCATGAGGAAGCATAGTCTGGCAACTCTGGGGCGGGCTCTCCCATCTCTGTGGTTGAGGTCACCAAGGTGGCTGAAAAGCTCCTCTCTGGCAAATCCCTGGGGGTTGATGAGATCTGCCTGGAGTTCCTGAGGCTCTGGATGTTGTGGGATTGTCCTGGTTGACGTTCCTCTGCAACATCGCGTAGACATCGGGGACAGTGCCTTTTGATTGACAGACCGAGATCATGGTCCCCCATTTTAAGAAGGGTTACCAGAGGATTTGTTCCAACCAAAGGGGGAATCACACTCCTCAGTCTCCCTGGCTCTATTCGGGGATTCTGGAGAGGAGTGTTCATCAGGAAGGAGCAGTATGTTTTTCATCCTGGCCGTGGAACAATGGAGTTACTCTACATCCTCAGCAGGGTCCTCGCCCAACCAGTCTACAGGTGTTTTGTGGACTTGGAGAAGGCGTTCGACTATGCCCCCCAGAGGATCCTGTGGAGGGTGCTCCGGGAGTATGGGGTACTGGGACCCCCTTATACAGGCTATTCTGTCCCTGAACGACCGGTGTCAGAGCTTTGTCCGCATTGCAGTAAGTAAGTCGGATTCATTTCCAGTGGGGGTTGGACTCCGCCAAGGCTGCCCTTTGTCAACGAATCTGCTCATAACCTTTATGGACAGAATTTCTCGGTGCAGCCGAGGCGTTGAGTGAGTCTGGTTTGGTGACCACAGTACTACATCTCTGCTTTTGGCAAATGATGTGGTTCTGATGGCGTCATCAAGCCGCAATCTTCAACTCTCACTGGAGTGGTTTACAGCAGAGTGTGAAGCGGTGAGGATGAGAATCAGCACCTCCTCCTTCTGAAACCATGGTACTCAGTTGGAAAAGGGTAGAGTGCCCTCTCCATGTCTGGAAAGAGATACTGCCCCAAGTGGAGGAATTCAAGTATCTTGAGGTCTTGTTCACGAGTGACAGAAAAATGGAGTGGGAGATCGAGAGACGGATCAGTGCAGCGTCTGCACTGATGCGGACTTTGTATCGAACCGTTGTGGTAAAGAAGGAGCTGAGCCAAAAGGCTCACCTCTCGATTTACCGGTCAATCTACGTTCCTAACCTCATCTATGGTCACGAGCTGATAGGAGTTTTCCCCCGCAGGGTGTCGGGGCTCTCTCTTAGAGAAAGGGTGTGAAGCTCGGTCGTCCTCAGAGTCTCAGAGTCTAGCCCCTGCGCCTCCAGATCAAGAGGAGCCAAATGAGGTGGCTCGGGCATCTGATTAGGATGCCTCGTGGACGCCTCCCTGGTGAGGTGTTCCGGGCACGTCCCACTGGAGGAGGCCTCAGGGATGACCCAGGAGAGACTGGCCTGGAGAGACTATATCTGCTGGTTGACTTGGGAATGCCTTGGGATCCCCCTGGAAGAGCTAGATGAAGTGGCTGGGGAGAGGGAAGTCTGGGCTTCCCTGTTAAAGCTGCTACCCCCGCGATCTGACCTTGGATAAGTGGAAGTGGATGGATGGATAGACGGATGGACCGTGGAAAAAAGATAAAACAATATTGTGATCATTGTTGCATGATCATTTTTGTCACAATAATCATGAAATGTTCTTTTGTTTAACCTCTACACTCCAGAATGAATTATATTATACAAACTCCCACACACTCTACATGTGTTTTAACCATTTTTCTAATTCAAGGGTGCTGACTTACAGTATATGAGTTTGTTGAGAAATAGCAAGATAAACAGGGGGATAGAATGGGTGTGTTTGTGTGTGTATACCTAAGAGGAAGAGAAATTCTATTAACAGGAAGCCTCCTCTGTAGATCCTGATCATTGGCCAAACATCAGTGATGGGAAACATGACAGCTCCTGAAAAAAATGTGTATGGATTTAATTGTATAGAAACAAAATTAAAACTCTTTAGAATCTAAAGAGTTTTGAAAGTTTAATTTAAATATGGAGAAATAAATGTAGACATCATTAGATTTTTCTCATGCATTCTTGTAAGCAAAGGAACATCTACACTTTAATTATGCTTCCATGCATAATTTAAGTCAGTGTAGTTGTTCTGTTGAGTGAGGTTTATAATTATTAATTACTTGTGTTGTATCATCAGCGAAAACGGGCTTTCCTTTTCGGTAACAAGTACCCAATTACAAAATGCTATGTTTGCCAATTTGTGAATCAAAGGAATAAATATAGCTCTATAAATTACCTTGTATGAATAATACAAAAAATGTATTCAAACATGCATCATGTAAAGATTTTTGTTGTCCACACAAAAAGTCAGCAAGGGCTAGCCCATTTTATGGCTCCAGCATAAGGTCTTGGCTCCTCACGGCATGAGACACGTCACTTCCGGCTCACAGTGGCTCACGGTGGCTGACCCGGTGGCTCACAGTGGCTCACCGCTGGCTCACGGTGGCTCACCGCTGGCTTGCGGTGGCTCACAGCCTGCTCATCTCAGCATATTGAGGCATATTCGACTTGCTGCTCATTCCACGACATCATATGTGCTTCGAAACGGCTTGTTGTTTTTGATAATGGTGAAAATACAGTACTGTACATTAATACGTGTAAGTGCCATCCACATCTTAATACATGCGTCAGTCAAATAAGACATCGTGAAGTATTGGCTCCTCGCGGCATAATGACATCACTTGTGGCTCACCGCCTGCTCATCTTGGCATATCGAGGCATGTTCGACTTGCTGCTCATTCCACGACATCGTATGTGCTCTGAAACGGCTTGTTGTTTTTTTTATAACGGTCAAAAAAAAAAAAAAATATATATATATATATAAAACATAACTAAAATCATCCAAAATACCTGCTGATGGCCAATATGATACTTGTTTTTACTCTATATGTTTGAATTTTAGAATTTATTTATTTCTTTTTTTAACTTAGAGTATTGATTGTCTATAAAGTCTCTTTGGCCATGAAGAGATTAAGATCAATTTCATTTTTAAATATGTTTTCTATGAGATAAAGACGACATTATGTATTTGTCCATGAGACAGGGTGTATTTATTCCTTATTATGCCGAAAGCCACCAATGGCTCGGAGCAGCTTGAGCATCTGATGTCTAATAATGGCTTTTAAAAAAAAATAGTTGTCAATATACAGTGCTGTATATTAATATGTGTAAGTGCAATCAGCCCCAGCTTAATGAATGCTTTAGTCAAACAAGACATCTTTTCTCATTTTCATGCTCCTTTAATTGCCGTCTCATCCTGCCACGAAATGCGGCACTTCTTCAACCGTGGCTCATATGCTGGGGAATTTCTTGAACTCGAAAGATGTTGTGTCTCCATACGACCTGCTGCTCATTTGACGACATCATATGTGATTAGAAACGGTTTGTTGTTTTTGATAGTTGTCTATATACAGTATATGTATAAAAGCAATCATCCAAAATACCTGCTGAAATCAAATAATGAAATATTTTCTCTTTTTCGTGCTGGACTTCGTACACACTGTTAGACCATATGGTTATACAATTGTTTTCTCTATGTGTTTGAATGTTAAAATTGATGTTTTCTTTTTCTTAAGTGTACTGATTGTGTATGAAGTCTCTCTCTCTCGCTAACCCTAACCCAATGAAGAGGTTAAGATCAAGTTCATTTATAAATGAAGTTTTTAAAGAATGGCAAGATGATAATTTTCTCAGCATTGCATTTGGGGTCATTGTTCATTTGTTTATTAGAGACGGTGAAGGTGAGGCAGCTATTACGTCACCTTCATTTAAACCACAGCACTTCCTCAATATGCCAAAAGCCACCAATAAATATTTCACGTCCTGCATAAATATTTGACGATCTAAATTACATGGGTATTGATCACCCAATGGCCGAAACATAAATTGGTGCCCCTCTGTGACAGTGTTGAATTCTGAAGAAA
The DNA here is from genome assembly GCF_024500385.1 of Phyllopteryx taeniolatus. Lineage (NCBI taxonomy): Eukaryota > Metazoa > Chordata > Actinopteri > Syngnathiformes > Syngnathidae > Phyllopteryx > Phyllopteryx taeniolatus. The sequence goes on from NC_084515.1 coordinate 25,908,227, forward strand.
TTGTATTGACAGTCACATTTAGATGGCTTTGCAGAAAAATCGTATTCAGTGATTTAGAGATATCGACATAGCATATCATGGATATTATAGCAGCAATAGTGGAGAGGAAAATTTAAAAAGTCATCAAATTTAATGGGGCATACAGAACGGGTGCCCAATCATAGAACTAACACTTTTCTAAAGAACTAGTAATAAACCCCTTAAGAACACCATTAGTGTAGAATGGTGCTATATGAAGCCAAGCGGGTTTGTCGAACCAGTAGTGCAATACACAACCTCTGAAGCAGCACCTTTATCTTTTAGAGTTTTTTATCTGCTTTATTTTACTGTTATTCAGTGCTTTATATTTTTCTTCCAGTATGTTTGGCTGACATGTCACGTGTTTCTTATAGATCTTTGATCTTGAGACTTATTGCTCAAGTTGGCAACACATCCAACCTACAGAGAACCCGCCATCATTGATTTTGGACTCTTCATCTTTATTATAATCACATATTATGTTTACCCTGAATAAATTATTGCTTTAAAATAAAATCAGATTTTGATGTTGATATATTTTTTTGTATTTGCTTGTTGATTTTCAGTTGGTATAGCTACAGCCATGCTGACTTGTGCTGATGGTAAAATATATCCAGCTGGGATCCACTTGATCCTTGTCATCAAATTCATACCACAGAAAGTCTTCTACTCCCCCCAAAAAGTTACATACATTTGCCTGACATTTTACAAGACAGTTAACAAAGCTCTCATATAAAGATGTATTTTTGTCACAATGAACACTGCTATTAATCAAAAACACATTATTACTAAAAACATGAATATTGTTCCCATCCACATTGATTCACCACACTAAACAAAAGAAAAATGTTTCCTAGCAGTTAATTTGATTCACTTTGCATATCAACGATTTTTGGACTCACTTTTGTGACACCTGACTAAAAATTATTCAATTAGAGTGTTCCTCACCCAGCTATAAAAGGTGTTCCCCCTGTGTCAGTTGTATCTGCAATTATGATAGAAGGAGTCCAGAGACAAATTTTTAGAGGAAGAGACCATGGCAGAGTGGCCAGAAGAAGCATAAGAATGCATGATGTAGGAAAAGGCATAGGGAAACAATGTAAAACCATGGAATTCCAGTGAAATTTACCATGTCATCAACCATTGACTGGTATTGAGGGAGGCCGGACGAGCCAGACATGCTTTGAATCGGAGCCCTGTGGCATCGATTGTCCAAATTTTGTTTAATGACAAGTGAAAGGTAGGGTGACAAGGGAAGACCATCATTGGGCAGACTGCCAGTCCAGAGAAGAACCAAAACCACGTCATCAACAATTGACTGGTATTGAGGGAGGCCGGACAACGAGCCAGACATGCTTTGAACCGGAGCCCTGTGGCATCGATTGTCCGAATTTTGTTTAATGACAAGTGAAAGGTAGGGTGACAAGGGAAGACCATCATTGATTGGGCAGACTGCCAGTCCAGAGAAGAACCAAAAACCACACAAAAAAAAATAAAAATAAAAAAAACAATTTAAAAAAATAAATAAATAAAAATAAATAAATACATATATATATATATATATATAGAGCGAGAGAGAGAGAGAGAGAGAGAGAGACTTCATACACAATCAATACACTAAGGTAAAAATAAAAACATCAATTTTAACATTCAAACATACAGAGAAAACAATTGTATAACCATATGGTCTAACAGTGTGTACGAAGTCCAACACGAAAAGGAGAAAAGATTTCATTATTTGATTTCAGCAGGCAACTATCAAAAACAACAAGCCCTTTCAAAGCACAGACGATGTCATGGAATAAGCAGCAAGTCGAATATGCCTCGATATGCCTCGATGAGCAGGCGGTGAGCCACAAGTGACGTCATTATGCCACGAGGAGCCAAGACGTTACGATGTTTTATTTGACTGACGTATGACTGATGTATAAAGATGTCGATGACACTTACACGTATTAATGTACAGTACTGTATATTCACCATTATCAAAAACAACAAGCCATTTCTAAGCACATACGATGTCGTGGGATGAGCAGCAAATCAAATATTTCTCGATATGCCGAGATGAGCAGACTGTGAGCCACTTTGAGCCACCGTGAGCCGTAAGTGGCATGTCTCATGCCGCGAGGCGGCAAGACCTTATGCCGGAGCCACAAAATGCGCCAGCTCTTTCTGCACCAAGAACAGGAAAACATTGGTGCCGTTAGGTAGAGCAGGTAAACACTGTAATAGTCCATCAAACATCAGCAGAAGAATTGTATTTAGTTGCTTTAAGAAATGTCTTTTCTTTGTCAAAATTGTGCATAGCCAGAATAAAGCATGCTTTTTAACTGGTCAAAGACAATCAAGACCAAAAGAGTGTAAAATGAGTCAAGGATTGAATCTTCACACCTTCTTTAGACTGCTACAGTGTTTGCGCTGTCCACTCGTCCCCTCGTGAACGGTGAATTGAAACAGATTGTGGCAAATCTAACATTTCCCACATTAGCCATGCTAACTAAAGGGCCAATTTATGTCAAAATCGCTTGCCTCATATGCCCTGCCTGTTGAAAGTAAAGTGAGCGTGCTCATTCTGGTGTGTATGAGCAGCACTCTCTCACTGTTAATTTTCATTAGAGTCCCAGGTTTCAATAAAGACTTCAAGGTGTACGGTACGTAATTGTGTCGTCATTTTAGATTTCCCTTTCGCCGCTACAGAGTGATTCAGTCTTTCCTCCGCTTCGTAAAATGCTTCAATTTGGCGCCGAACAGAGACTTCGGAGGACTCGCCGCTCAGTAAGTGGTTCTCTGAGCAGAAACAGGTTATCTCACTTTCCCAGCTGCGGGGTGCGAAGCGTATTACTGTGACATATGTTTTAAGGGGCGTTTAGCAATGTGTGCTGCAATTCAAAAGAGTTCTTCACCAATGCATGAGCCGCTAATCCCAATTTAGTTGTGTCATGCCGAGCGGCGGCGGAGCTGGCTCGGCCCAGGGCCATAGCAAGTCATCTGGGGCCCTGAGGCAAACACAGTCATGGGCCCCTCCACATCCACAATTTACTCAATTATTGCACTTTAGTTCACTTTTGACTAAAGATGAGTTACAGAGTGTACGGAAAGTATTCAGACCCCCTTAAATTTTTCACTCTGTTATATTGCAGCCATTTGCTAAAATTATTTAAGTTAATTTTTTTAATGATGCAACAAGTTTTTCACACATGGATTTGGGGATCATCTGCAATTCCTCCTTGCAGATCCGCTCCAGTTCTGTCAGGTTGGAAGGTGAACATTGGTGGGCAGCCATTTTCAGGTCTTTCCAGAGATGCTCAATTGGGTTTAAGTGAGGGCTCTGGCTGGGCCATTCAAAAACAGTCATGGAGTTGTTCTGAAGCCACTCCTTCGGTATTTTAGTTGTGTGCTTAGGGTCATTGTCTTTTTTGAAGGTGAACCTTCGGGCCAGTCTGAGCTTCTGAGCACTCTGGAGAAGGAATTCGTCCAGAATATTCCTGTACTTGGCCGCAATCATCTTTGCTTGGATTGCAACCAGTCGTCCTGTCCCTGTAGCTGAAAAACACCCCCACAGCACGATGCTGCCACGACCATGCTTCACTGTTGGGACTGTATTGGACAGGTGATGAGCAGTGGCTGGTTTTCTCCACACATGCCACTTAGAATTAAGGCCAACAATTTCTATCTTGGTCTCATCAGACCAGAGAATCTTATTTCTCACCATCTTGGAGTCCTTCAAGTGTTTTTTTAGCAAACTCCATACGAGCTTTCATGTGTCTTGCACTGAGGAAAGGCTTCCGTCAGGCCACTCTGCCATAAAGCCCCGACTGGTGGAGAGCTGCAGTGATGGTTGACTTTCTCGAACTTTCTCCCATCACCTGACTGCATCTCTGGAGCTTAGTCACATTGATCTTTGGATTCTTCTTTACCTCCCTGTGAAAAACCTGTTGCCTCATTCCCAAAAAGACTCATGGCTATATTAGCTCAAAAGGGTGCTTCTACTAAATACTGAGCAAAGGGTCTGAATACTTACCGCTCTGTGAAATTTCATCTTTTCTTTTTAAATAAATCTGCAAAAATTTTAATAATTAGTTTTTTTTCTGTCAATACATTGCTCTGTGTACATTAATGAGGAAATAAATTAAAAATGATTTCAGCAAATGGCTGCAATATAACAGAGAAAAATTTAAGAGGGTCTGAATACTTTCCGTACCCACTGTATATAAATTAGGCCACTTTGTCTTGCTTTTGAAATCTATTACAATTATCTGACACCTCAGGTTAGCCTACTAATATTTACTACCAAAGATTTTGAATATTCATGTCTATCATCAACTAAAAAAAGTGTGAATTTGAGAATACTCTATTTCCTGAGCGACGTTATACTGATGTTAGATGTTATATTGTTTACAATCTACTGTATTATGTCATTGCATTTGTGTATTGTGTTTTTATACAGTACAATACTGTTGAGTGCAATTTTTCCAAGTGCAGACCTGGAAAATTACATTTAAAGATGTTATATTGTGGGCGGCACGGTGATCATCTGGTTAGCACATCTGCCTCACAGTTCTGAGGTTCAAATCCCGGCTCCACTTGTGTGGAGTTTGCATAATCTCCCCGTGCCTACTTGAGTTTTCTCCGGGTACTCCGGTTTCCTCCCAAATCCCAAAAACATGCTTGGTAGGTTGATTGGAGACTCTAAATTGCACATTGGTGTGAATGTGAGGAGAATGGATGTCTGTTTATATGTGCCCTGCGATTGGCTAGCGACCAGTTCAGGGTGAACCCCGCCTCTCGCCCGAAGATAGCTGGGATAGGCTCCAGCACACCCGCAACCCTAGTGAGGATAAGCGGTACAGAAAATGGATGGATGGATATTTCCTGAGCGAGATAAAGTCCTTAAAAATCCTTCTTGAGGATTACCATAATTTCTCATGTATAATGCGCATTTACCCCACAAAAAAATTGTACATAGGTATAGGAGAAAATGAATAAGACTTTCACATTTTATAAACGTATGCTGCCATCTGGAGGTTATGAAAAAGCTGTACACGTTTTATTCCAATATGCCACCGGCCCCTAGAGGTTATGGAAAAGTTGGATACTTTCATTCTAGTATGCCACGTAGTGGTAATGAAAAAGGTGTAGCCTATACTTTCATTCCAATACGATAGGGGTACATATGACTGCATATATGTACAGCTGTGCCCATAAGTTTACATACCCAGGCAGAGTTTGTGAAATGTTTTTCTTTTTTTTTCCTAATACGACTGATGACTGAATAACCATCATTAATTTATTTATGGTTATGTTTTGTTTAATGATCATGCTTTTCTGAAATGCTTGACAGTTTAATTTGAATCCCATTAAAATAACATTTAAATGTGTTTTGCCTGGTCCTTCATGTTTTCTTTAAAGCATTGTACACATCTTACACATTCTGCCTGGGTCATCAAACATGAGCACAACTGTGTTTTTTCTCATTTACTAAATAAATGGTTATGAATTTCAAAATAAGAGTAAGTAAATAAAAAGAAAGTATTATGTGTTCAAATAACGTGCTTAACGTCAGAATAATACTTTGAAGAAAAACGAATAAAATACAGATAATACTTAATGTTTTTATCATATGGGCAGAAAATCATCCATTGTAAAGATGCATTAAACATAGGTCGAAGGGTTTTCTAGAATTTTGAGGTCAACTTTGGGGTTGCCCATTTTACATGGATGCGCATTATACACGAGAAATTACAGTATATCTAGAAGGTGAATCATCTCAACACTTTTTGAAATTGATAAGAACATTAATTAACATTAATACAGTTTACCATTTCAACCGCTTTTATACACGAAACGCATCATTTGTGTCACTCTCGATACAAAAACTGCATCCTCCCCGGCTGACTAACAGCAGTGCTACAGCTACTAGCAAATGTCATTGTATTACATGTTTACAAGGCTGGAAATTAAATCAATCAATCAATAATCTACTTTGATGGAGGTTTTTATTTTTTTTAAACAATTCACAAGTAAAATAAAGATTTATTATTCAATTCATCATAACATTTAGGCCAGGCCTACAAGCAAAGACTTGCTTATACTGTATGTTGGCTGTATTCAATGTCATGTTGGTCATTGAATACATTTATTTATTTATTGCATTTAGTGAATAATGCTGAAGATAAACCTCCCCCCAAAAAATCATATGCTAAGTCGCAATCACAATATTTATTTAAAAAAAAAAAAATTGCAATTAGATTATTTTCCCAAATCGTTCAGTCCTAGTCGTGATTGAGGACTATATAGTTTTAATTGGGCCCACATTGTTAAAAGCTTATTGGCTTCCCCACGTTGAGGTCAGGCTATGTGTGGCCAAAGGTTTTGCCACATAAATACACGTAATGTTGTGGCCAACCACACAGGAGTGTGCCGAGGAGAATTTTATCCTGTTTGTCCATATTGGCAAAGAGGTTTCATGACCCAATGCCAACCCTGCTACTACATTCCACAGTAACATATATAGAAGTTTCAAATTAAGTGTGAAATACCTGTAATAATAACAGTGACCATTAAGACAAGAAAAACTCCACAGTAAAGTCCAACTCGAAAGGTGGTCCAAGCAGGAGCCGGCTGAAAGAAGACAGAAACTGTGTCAGGAACACTGTAAAAAACAGAATTATTATTGACACAAACAAAACAGCACTCCATCAAATGTAGCATGACATTCATCAGTGAATAAAACTGTTTTGAAATTGAGTCTTCACGTATTTCTGAGCCCACTTCTACTTGTGGCTTTCCCCCACAGCGGGATAAATAAATAACATTTATTTAAAGGCATGACTCAACAAAAAAAAAGAAAAAGATTTTTCAATCATGACAACTCATCATAGTCCATTTGAGAATCTGTTGGGTGAACTGGGAAGTGTAATTCAAGACTCCCTCAAAATTCAACAGTGTGTGCAAATAATGGCAAGTCAACAAACCTATTAAATTAGTTGGACTAATTGTAGTTGTTACTTGAAAAAACATACAGAGGCCAATTAGTTTATGATAAAGAAACTATCTGCCTATTTCTGAAAATAATCTGTCAGTGTGAGCTGTTCTGAATTTTGTGAATTGCATAATAACTGCTCCCACACAGTTTGTCCACACATAAAATGACCACCGAGGCTGCCTGTAGCTCTGCCATTGTCAAGCATGAAGGACTCCTGTCACCAGTCCACATGAAAGCACTATCAGTTCAAAGCCAACAGGTAAGCAGAGGTTGTTAACACAGCTTAGTGTTCGCGAACTGTACCATCGTAAGCTTCTAATAGCCGCCGCATTCTCAAGTGTTTGGTTAAATTGTCAACGTGGCGGGGCGGGTGAGGGGGTATAACTGTCTGGCGACATGTCCACTATAAGCGGGACAACTGTCCATCCATCCATCCATTTTCAACCGCTTATCCAAGGTCGGGTCGCGGGGGCAGTAGCTTCAGCAGAGACGCCCAGACTTCCCTCTCCCCAGGCACTTCATCCAGTTCTTCCGGGGGGATCCCGAGGCGTTCCCAGGCCAGCCAAAGGACGTAGTCACTCCATCGTGTCCTGGGTCGACCCCGGGGTCTCCTCCCGGTGGGACGTGCCCGGAACACCTCACCAGGGCGGCGTCCGAGAGGCATCCGAATCAAATGCCCCAGCCACCTCATCTGGCTCCTCTCGATGTGGAGGAGCAGCGGCTCTACTCTGAGATCCTCCCGGATGACAGAGCTTCTCACCCTATCTCTAAGGGAGACCCCGGACACCCTGCGGAGGAAGCTCAATTCGGCCGCTTGTATCCGGGATCTTCTTCTTTCGATCATGACCCACAGCTCGTGACCATAGTTGATGGTAGGAACGTAGATCGACCGGTAAATCGAGAGCTTCGTCTTTCGGTTTAGCTCATTCTTTACCACAACGGATCGATACAAAGTCCGCATCACTGCAGACGATGCACCGATCCGCCTGTCGATCTCCCGTTCCATTCTTCCCTCACTCGTGAACAAGACCCCAAGATACTTGAACTCCTCCACTTGGGGCAGGATCTCATCCCCGACCTTGAAATTCTGTCCATAAAAGTTATGAACAGAATCTGTGACAAAGGGCAGCCTTGGCGGAGTCCAACCCACACTGGAAATGAGTCCGACTTACTGCCGGATATGCGGACCAAACTCTGACACCGGTCGTACAGGGACTGAACAGCCCGTATCAGTAGGTTCGGTACACCATACTCCCGAAGCACCCCTCACAGGACCCCCCGAGGGACAAGGTCGAACGCCTTCTCCAAGTTCCCAAAACACATGTAGACTGGTTGGGCGAACTCCCATGCACCCTTGAGGACCCTGCCGAGGGTGTAGAGCTGGTCCACTGTTCCAGTACCAGGAAGAAAACCACACTGCTCCTCCTGAATCTGAGATTCGACTTCCCGACGGACCCTGCTCTCCAGCACACATGAATAGACCTTGCCAGGGAGGCTGAGGAGTGGGATCACCCTGTAGTTGGAACACACCCTCCGGTCCCCCTTCTTAAAAAGGGGGACCACCACCCCAGTCTGCCAATCCAGAGTTACTGTCCCCAATGTCCGCGCGATGTTGCAGAGGCGTATCAACCAGGACAGCCCCACAAGAGCCAGAGCCTTTAGGAAATCTGGGCGAATCTCATCCACCCCCGGGGCCTTGCCACCGAGGAGCTTTTTAACCACCTTGGTGACCTCAACCCCAGCGATAGGGGATAGCCTCAGAGAACCCAGACTCTGCTTCCTCATGGGAAGGCGCATCGTGGAATTGAGGAAGGCTTCGAAGTATTCTCCCCACCGACTCACAACATCCCGAGTCGAGGTCAGCAACGCCCCATCCCAACTATACACAGTGTTGATGGTGCACTGCTTCTCCCTCCTGAGACGCCGGATGGTGGACCAGAATTTCCTCGAAGCCGCCCGGAAGTCTTTCTCCATGGCCCCACCAAACTCCTCCCATACCCGAGTTTTTGCTTCAGCGACCACCAAAGCTGCATTCCGCTTGGCCAGCTGCCTCAGGAGTCCCACAGGCCAAAAAGGCCTGATAGAACTCCTCCTTCAGCTTGACGGCATCCCTCACCATTGGTGTCCACCGACGGGTTCGGGGATTGCCGCCACGACAGGCACGGACCACCTTACGGCCACAACTGCGGTCGGCAGTCTCAGCAATGGAGGCGCGGAACATGGTCCACTCGGACTCGATGTCCCCCGCCTCCCCCGGAACATGAGCAAAGTTCTGCCGGAGGTGGGAGTTGAACTCTTTCTGACAGGGAATTCTGCCAGACGTTCCCAGCAGACCCTCACAATACGTTTGGGCCTGCCATGTCGGACCGGCATCTTCCCCCACCATCGGAGCCAACTCACCACCAGGTGGTGATCAGTTGACAGCTCCGCCCCTCTCTTCACCCGAGTGTCCAAGACATGCGGCCGCAAGTCCGATGACACGACCACAAAGTCAATCATCGAACTGCGACCTAGGGTGTCCTGGTGCCAAGTGCACTTGTGGAAACTCTTTTGCTTGAACATGGTGTTCGTTATGGACAATCTGTGACGAGCACAGAAGTCCAATAACAGAACACTGCTTGGGTTCTGAGCGGGGGGGGCCGTTCCTCCCAATCACGCCCTTCCAGGTATCACTGTTATTGCCCACATCCAACCCCTCTCGAGAGGACTGGTACCAGAGCCCAAGCTGTGTGTGGAGGCGAGTCCGACTATACCTAGTCGGAACTTCTCGACCTCACACACCAGCTCGGGCTCCTTCCCTGCCAGAGAGGTAACATTCAATGTCCCTATAGCCAGCTTCTGTAGCCGGGGATCGGATTGCCAAGATCCCTGCCTTCGGCCACTGCCCAGCTCGGACTGCACCCGACCCCTATGGCCCCTCCAACAGGTGGTGAGCCCATGGTAAGGGGGACCCACGTTACCCTTTCGGGCTGTGCCCGGCCGGGCCGCATGGGTGCAGGTCCGGCCACCAGGCGCTCGCCTTCGAGCCCCACCTCCAGGCCTGGCTCCAGAGGGGGGCCCCATTGACCCGCGTCTGGGCAAGGGAAAGCTAGATCCATTAATAGTTTTCATCATAGGGGTCTTTTAGCCGTGTTTTGTCTGGTCCCTCACCTAGGACCTGTTTTCCATGGGTGACCCGACCCTACCAGGGGGCGTGAAGCCCCAGAAAACTTAGCTCCTTGGATCATTGGTACACACAAACCCCTCCACCACAATAAGGTGACGGCTTCCAGGAGGGGGCGGAACAACTGACGAATTGTTAGTGGGCTGCTCGGCAATGAAGTGCTACCTCCAATACAACCATATAATAGAAAGACAAGACACCCAGAAAAAGTAAAAAAAATAGGAGCAATAAAATGAAGAAATAAAATTAAAGAAATATAAATATATATATGAATTTATTTAACTATATATATATATATTATAACCCGATCTTTTCTTCGATTGCAACCAGTCTCCCTGTCCCAGCAGCTGAAAAACACACCCACAGGATGATGCTGCCACCACTATGCTTCACTGTTGGGCCTGTTTTGGACAGGTGATGAGCAGTGCCTGGTTTTCTCCACACATGCCACCTAGAATTTTTATCTTGATCTCATCAGACCAGAGAATCTTATTTCTCACCATCTTGGAGTCCTTCACGTGTTTTTTAGTAAACTCCATGCAGGCTTTCATGCCTCTTGCACTGAAGAGAGGCTTCCTTCAGGCCACTCTGCCATAAAGCCCCGACTGGTGGAGAGCTGTGATGGTTGACTTTCTAGAACTTTCTCCGATCTCCGACTGCATCTCTGGAGCTCAGCCACAGTGATCTTTGGATTCTTCTTTACCTCTCTCACCAAGGGTCATCTCCCACAATTGCTCAGTTTGGCCGGTCGGCCAACTCTCGGAAGGGTTCTGATCGTCCCAAACGTCTTCCATTTCAGGATTATGGAGGCCACTGTGCTCTAAGGAACCTTAAGTGCAGCAGAATTTTTTTTTGTAACCTTGGCCAGATCTGTGCCTTGCCACAATTCTGTCTCTGAGCTCTTCAGGCAGTTCCTTTGACCTTGTGATTCTCATTTCCTCTGACATGCACTTTGAGCTGTAAGGTCTTATATAGACAGGGGTGTGGTTTACCTAATCAAGTCCAATAAGTACAATCAAACAAAGATGGATTCCAATGAAGGTGTAGAACCATTTTAAGGATGATCAGAAGAAATTGACAACAGTGGACCCGAGTTAAATATATGAGTGTCACAGCAAAGGGTCTGAATACTTATGGCTATGTGATATTTCAGTTTTTCTTTTTTAATACATCTGCAAAAATTTCAACAATTCAATTATTTTTTCTGTCAATAGGGGGTGCTGTGTGTACATTAATGAGGAAAAAATGAACTTAAATGATTTTAACAAATGGCTGCAACAAAGAGTGTAAAATTTAAGGGGGTCTGAAAACTTTCCATACCCACTGTGTGTATATATGTGCCGACACGGTGAATGGTTAGCACACCTGCCTCACAGTTCTGGGGACCGGGGTTCAAATCCCGGCCCTGCCTGTGTGGAGTTTGCACTTTCTCCCCGTGCCTGGGTGGGTTTTCTCTGGGCACTCCGGTTTCCTCCCACATCCCAAAAACATGTGTGGTAGGTTGATTGGAGACACTAAATTGCCCGTCGGTGTGAATGTGAGTGCGAATGGTTGTTTGTTTCATGTGCCCTGCGATTGGCGGGCGACCGGTTCAGGGTGTACCCTGCCTCCCACCCAAATATAACTGGGATAGGCTCCAGCACACCCACGACCCGAGTGAAGATAAGCGGTAGCGGAAATGGATGGATGGATGGATGAATATCTATCTCTCTCTCTAGATATATTATATATATATATGTATATATATGTATATATATTTATATATATATATATAAATATATATATATATATACACACACACAAATATATTTATATATATATATATATATATATATATATAGAGAGAGAGAGAGAGAGAGAGAGAGAGAGAGAGAGAGAGAGAGAATATCTATCTATCTATCATATCAGGGAAATATGGAAAAGTTGCGGCGGCACGGTGGGCGACTGGTTAGAGCATCTGCCTCACAGTTCTGAGGACCGGGGTTCAGTCAGGCCCCGCCTGTGTGGAGTTTGGATGTTCTCCCCGTGCTTGCGTGGGTTTTCTCCGGGCACTCCGGTTTCCTCCCATATCCCAAAAACATGCCTGCTAGGTTAACTGACATCGCTAAATTGCCCGTAGGTGTGACTGTGAGTGCGAATGGTTGTTTGTTTGTATGTGCCCTGCGATTGGCTGGCAACCAGTTCAGGGTGTACCCCGCCTCCTGCCCGATGATTGCTGGGATAGGCTCCAGCACGCCCGCGTCCCTAGTGAGGAGAAGCGGCTCAGAAAATGGATGGATGGAAGTTAATTTATTTCCATAATTCCATTCAAAAAGTTAAACTTTCATAGATTATAGATTCAGTGCCAACAATTTAAACAATTTCAAGTATTTATTTGTTTATTTTTACATGAAACCCAGCTCATAAAACCCATGATATCAGGAATTCAAAAAATTATAATATTGTGACGAAATCACCATTTAGTTCTCAGCTTTTGTAGAAAAAAAGAAGGAAGTTACGGTCACATTAAATCAATAAAAATATGGTACTTTCGAAACGATCTGTTAATCTTCAATACTTGTTTGGGAATTGCTTTGCTTTAATCACTGCTTCGATGCGCCGTGGCATTGAGGCAATAAGCCTGTGGCATTGCTTGGGAGTTATGAAAGCCCAAATTTCCTTGATGCTTGCTGTCAGTTTTTTGTTTTTGGGTCTGGTGCCCCTCATTTTCTTCTCGATAATACCCCACAGATCACAGTTGCCCCATACAGGTAACCCCCGTTACCTGTATGTTGGTATTAGATCTTAACCCATTAAATACCAACAACGTAGTTTTACATCTTTTAGAACTTGATCACCTCAGCCCAAAGACATTGTTTTCCGTCTTTGACGTTTTTGTGCGCCACAGGCTTCAGAAGGGGGATGACGTCACTCCTCACGATAGGATTGGGCCTGAAAGCAATTTGAATCCCCATAAAAACGGATGGCAGCAGTGGTTCATACAACTTAGAATTTTGGTATTACTTACCCATGTTCTACCACAAATTACTAAAGAATGGAAAACGGTAGAAACAAACAAGCCAAGAGGTAACCAAAAGCCTTAAATGTGCAAAGCCTAGGGTGAAAACAGTGAAGAAGTGGACTAACGAAGCAAAGATAGAACTTCAAAGCTCTTTAGACTGCACAGACTGGAGTGTCTTTGAAAATTTAACTGGTACCCTGGATGAATATACAGACACTGTGACATGCTATATCAGTTTCTGTGAAGAGGTGTGTGTACCAACAAAGTTATTTCGGACCTTCAAAAACAACAAACCGTGGTTCGCTGCCAAACTTAAGCAACTTCGCCAGGCTGAAGAGGACACAGATCGAAGTGGGGATAGTGCCCTGTAAAATTGTGCAAGAAACCAGCTGACTAAAGAAATTAACATCGCAAAGAGAAATTATGCAGTAAAGTTCGAAAAACAGTTTCCCGCTAACGACTCTAAATCAGTCTGGCATACATTACAATTACTTCGCTAACCATTTACAAGCGACCATCCCCCCAAGTTGAGAATAATGCAGCCCTATTGGGGGCACAAGTCAGTGCAAACTGAATGTTGGGACTATGACAGGAAAATCTCGGGAGTTGGTTGACATGATGATTAGGAGAAATGTTGCAATATTGTGTGTCCAGGAGACCAGGTGGAAAGGCAGTAAGGCTAGAAGTTTAGGGGCAGGGTTTAAATTATTTTACTATGGTGTAGATGGGAAGAGAAATGGAGTCGGGGTTATTTTAAAAGAAGAGTTGGCTAAGAATGTCTTGGAGGTGAAAAGAGAATCAGATCGAGTGATGAGGCTGAAATTTGAAATTGAGGGTGTTATGTGTAATGTGATTAGTGGCTATGCCCCACAGGTAGGATGTGACCTAGAGGTGAAAGAGAAATTCTGGAAGGAGCTAGACGAAGTAGTTCTGAGCATCCCAGACAGAAAGAGAGTCGTAATTGGTGCAGATTGTAATGGACATGTTGGTGAAGGTAATAGGGGTGATGAAGAAGTGATGGGTAAGTACGGCATCCAGGAAAGGAACTTGGAGGGACAGATGGTGGTAGACTTTGCAACAAGGATGCAAATGGCTGTAGTGAACACTTTTTTCCACAAGAGGCACGAACATAGGGTGACCTACAAGAGCGGAGGTAGAAGCATGCAGGTGGATTACATCTTGTGCAGACGATGTACTCTGAAGGAGGTTACCAACTGTCAGGTAGTGGTAGGGGAGTGTGGCTAGACAGCATAGGATGGTGGTGTGTAAGATGACTCTGGTGGTGGGGAGGAAGATTAGGAAGACAAAGGCAGAGAAGAGAACAATGTGGTGGAAGCTGAGACAGGACGAGAGTTGTGCAGCTTTTCCGGAAGAGGTGAGACAGGCTCTCGGTGGACGGGAGGAGCTTCCAGAAGACTAGACCACTGTAGCCAAGGTGATCAGAGAGGCAGGCAGGAGAGTACTTGGTGTATCTTCTGGCAGGAAAGGAGAGAAGGAGACTTGGTGGTGGAACCTCACAGTACAGGAAATCATACAAGGAAAAAGGTTAGCTAAGAAGAAGTGGTACACTGAGAGGACCGAGGAGAGGCGAAAGGAATACATTGAGATTGAGGTGGCAAAGGCCAAACAAGAGGCATATGATGACATGTATGGCAGGTTGGACACTAAAGAAGGAGAAAAGGATCTATACAGGCTGGCCAGACAGAGGGATAGAGATGGGAAGGATGTGCAGCAGGTTAGGGTGATTAAGGATAGAGATGGAAATATGTTGACTGGTGCCAGCAGTGTGCTAGCTAGATGGAAAGAATACTTCGAGGAGTTGATGATTGAGGAAAATGAGAGAGAAGGGAGAGTAGAAGAGGCAAGTGTGGTGGACCAGGAAGTGGCAATGATTAGTAAGGGGGAAGTTAGAAACGCATTAAAGAGGATGAAAAATGGAAAGGCAGTTGGTCCTGATGACATTCCTGTGGAGGTATGGAAGCATCTAGGAGAGGTGGCTGTGGAGTTTTGACCAGCTCGTTCAATAGAATTCTAGTGCGTGAGAAGATGCCTGAGGAATGGAGGAAAAGTGTACTGGTGCCCATTTTTAAGAACAAGGGTGATGTGCAGCGCTGTGGCAACTATAGAAGAATAAAATTGATGAGCCACACAATGAAGTTATGGGAAAGAGTAGTGGAGGCTAGACTCAGGACAGAAGTTAGTATTTGCGAGGAACAGTATGGTTTCATGCCTAGAAAGAGTACCACAGATGCATTCTGCAAGTATGGAGTGGCAGAGAAGTATGTCAGAATAAAACAGGACATGTACGAGGGCAGCAGAACAGCGGTGAGGTGTGCTGTTGGTGTGACAGATGAATTTAAGGTGGAGGTGGGACTGCATCAGGGATCAGCTCTGAGCCCTTTCCTGTTTGCAGTGGTGATCGATAGGCTGACAGATGAGGTTAGACTGGAATCCCCGTGGACCATGATGTTTGCAGATGACATTGTGATCTGCAGTGAAAGCAGGTAGCAGCTGGAGGAACAGTTAGAAAGATGGAAGCATACACTGGAAAGAAGAGGAATGAAGATTAGCCGAAGTAAAACAGAATATATGTGCATGAATGAGAGGGGTGGTGGGGGAAGAGTGAGGCTACAGGGAGAAGAGATAGCAAGGGTGGAGGACTTTAAATACTTGGGGTCAACCGTCCAGAGCAATGGTGAGTGTGGTCAGGAAGTGAAGAAACGGGTCCAAGCAGGTTGGAACGGGTGGAGGAAGGTGTCAGGTCTGTTATGTGACAGAAGAGTCTGTGCTAGGATGAAGGGCAAAGTTTATAAAACAGTGGTGTGGCCAGCCATGATGTACGGATTAGAGACAGTGGCACTGAAGAGACAACAGGAAGCAGAGTTGGAGGTGGTGGAAATGAATATGTTGAGGTTCGCTCTCGGAGTGTCCAGGTTGGATAAAATTAGAAATGAGCTCATCAGAGGGACACCCAAGGTTCGATGTTTTGGAGACAAAGTTAGAGAGAGCAGACTTCAATGGTTTGGACACGTCCAGAGGAGAAATAGTGAGTATATTGGTAGAAGGATGATGAAGATGGAGCTGCCAGGCAAGAGAGCTAGAGGAAGACCAAAGAGAAGGTTGATGGATGTCGTGAGGGAAGACATGATGGCAGTTGGTGTTTGAGAGGAGGATGCAGGTAGATAGGCTTACATGGAAAAGGATGACGCGCTGTGGCGACCCCTAACGGGACAACCCGAAAGCAAAAGAAGAAGAAGATCCCCCCCAAGTTGAGAACAATAAAAGACTAGTCGACGACTTGAACACCTATTGCAGATTTAAAAATGACACTTTCACACCCCACACCACCGACCACCATCATACCTGTCGCCCTGAAATCTGTGGTCATGAAGTCATTTGAACAACATGGGACTGCACTTCATCCGAGAACACTTCAACGGCGTGGGGACCTACGTGAGGATCCTGTTCGTGGACTTCAGCTCTGCGGTCAACACCATCATTCCCAAACTCCTCTCCTCCACGTTTCTCCGGCTCAGCGTCTCGCCTGCCATCTGCCAGTGGATTTACAGCTTCCTGACAAGCAGGACACAGCAGGTGAGGCTGGAGGACACCACCTAATCTACACGCACCACCAGCACCGGGGCGCTCAACGTTGTGTCCTCTCTCCGCTGCTCTTCTCTCTCTACACGAACGACTACACGTAAAAGCACCCGGCTGTCAAACTCCTGAAGTTTCAGACGACACCACAGTCATCGGCCATATCAAAGACAGTGACGAGTCTGCGTATCGACAGGAAGTGGAGCGGCTGGAGCTGTGGAGCGGCTGGAGCTGTGGTGCGGCCGACACAACCTGGAGCTGAACACCCTCAAGACTGTAGAGATGATCGTGGACTTCAGCAGGCATCCTTCGCCACAGCTGCCCCTCACGCTGTCCAACTGCTCTGCGTCAACCGTCGAGACCTTCAAGTTCCTGGGAATTACACTCTCCCAGGACCTGAAGTCGGAGATCAACATCAACTCCATCCTCAAAAAGGCCCAGCAGAGTATGTACTTTCTGGGGCTTCTGATGAACCACGGCCTGCCACAGGAGCTGCTGAGGCAGTTCTACACAGCAGTCATCGAACCTGTGTTCATCCATCACAATCTGGTTTGGTGCTGCTACAAAAAGTCGACCCTTGAGGACTTGCACGCTGCCAGCACTAGGACAAGAACATGCAAAATCCTCTTGGACCCTCCACATCCTGGTCACCACGTCTTCCAGCTCCTTCCCTCAGGTAAGCGCTACCGAATAATGCATATTAAAACAAGCAGACATTCCAACACCTTCTTCCCTCTTGCCATTAACTTCTTAAACAGTTAACTTACAATTCCATTGTAACATGCTGCCAATTTTGTCTTGAGACTGTTGTCTATGTCGGGCCAATTATACATTACTCGCGCACTCACTAAAGTAGTCTCGCCACCCTGCATTACTTGCATATCTGTTGTTGACCAATACTGGCCACTCGTGCATGAGAAGTATCTGCACCATTTGCACAATTGAGATTAGTCGTGTGATAATCTGGGACAGTCACTTTAAACAGCATACAATTATTGAAGTCTCTTTCTCATTTGCACCATTGTTCTATTAGTCATTTCAAACTGCTCTAATTGCTTGAGGACTCAGCATCATTTTGCACAATTGTCAAAATAATAATAATAAAATTGTACCGGCATTACCGGTATCCTTTTATTGCTCATTGACTGTGTTTTTATGTTTTTGACATACTTGGCAAATAAAGATGATTCTTATTATGATTTGAAAGAAAATACTTTTGAGACATAAAAACAGTGCGGAAAGTCACTGAGCAATAAAAGGTTACCAGTAATGTGGTAATGCTGATACATTATTTTTTTTTGACAATTGTGCAAATGATGCAGAGTCCTCTAGCAATTTAGAGCAGTTTGAAATGACTAATAGAGCAGTAGTCTGGTACAGTGACCATTCTGCAAATGGCACAGACTTCAAGATATTTAAAGCAGTTTAAAATGATTAGTAGTACGATAATCTAAACTGTCAATTGTGCAGATACTTGTCTCAAGCACATGAGTGACCAGTATTGGTCAACGATTTCAACCTCTACGGTCCATATCATCAAAAGATTCACAAAATCTGGAGAAATCTCTGCACATAAGCACCATGACCAAAAATCAACATTGAATCCCCATGACCTTCGATCCCTCAATAAAAACCGGTATCATTGTGGAAAGAATATCGCCACGTGGGCTAAGGAACACTTCAGGAAACCATTGTCAGTCAACACAGTTCGTTGCTACATCTACAAATGCAAGTTAAAACTCTACAAGGCTAGCCGAAAGCCATACATTTACAACACCCAGAAACGCTGCCGGCTTCTCTGAGCCCAAACTCATCTGAAATGGACTGACTCAAAATGGAAAAATGTACTGTGGTTTGATGAGTCCACATTTCAAATTATGTTTGGAAATCATAGACATCGCGTCCTCTGGGCCAAAGAGGAAAAGGACCATCCGGATTGATATCAGCGCAAAGTTCAAAAGCCAGCATCTGTAATGGTATGGGCGTGTGTTAGTGGCCACGGCATGGGTAACTTGCACATTTGTGAAGGTCCCATTCATGCTGAAAGGTACATACAGATTATGGAGCAGTATATGCTGCCATTCAAGGAACGTCTTTTTCAGGACATTCCTGCTTATTTCAGCAAGACAATGCCATGGCACATTCTACACGTTCGCAGTAAAAACATGTGTGAGTACAAGATTGGCCTGATCCCATTGAAAATATGTGGCACATTATGAAGCCGAAAAAAGGACAACGGAGAACTGAGACTGTTGTGCAACTGAGGTTCAAGCAAGAATGGGAAAGAATTCCACCTAAAAAGCTTCAGAAGTGTGTCCTCAGTTCCCAAATGCTTATTGAGTGTTGTTAAAAGGCAAGGTGATGTAACACAATGGTAAACATGCCCCTGTCCCAGCTTTTTGGAACATGTTGCAGGGATAAAATTCAAAATGAGTGAATATTTTTTGGGGGAAAGCAAAAATGTTTATCTTTGAACATTAAATATCTTGTTTTTGTAGTGTATTCAAGAGAATATACAGTGACTGAAGTAAGTATTTAACGTCACTATTTTTCTCAAATATATTTCCAAAGGTGCTATATTGACATGAACATTTCACAAAATGTTGGGAACAACCAGGTAATCCATACAGACAAAGAAAGTAGAACAAATAAACTTGGAAATTAAGTTGTGTGTAAAAATGTGAAATGACACAGGGGAAAAAGTATTGAACACATGAAGAAAGGGAGGTGCAAAAAGGCATGGAAAGCCATGACAACACCTAAAATCTATCAATAAACAGCAATTCAGCCCCTTGTCAGTGCAAATGAATATCAGCTGGTTCAGTCCTAATTGATGGCCTACAAAAAGGTCTCATTGCCAAGGTGTGAGTCAAGACACATCTCATGATGGGTAAGAGTAGACCATCTCAAGACCATCGCAAAGCAATTGTTGCAAAACAACAATGGCATCGGTTACAGGCGCATAGCTAAGCTTCTGAACATTCCAATTAGCATGGTTGGGGCCATAATACGTAAGTGGAAAGCCAAACATACCACCATAAATTTGCCTCGATCAGGTGCTCCTCGCAAGATAGATAGAGGAGTGCAAAGAATAAACATAAGCGTTGTCCAAGAGCCAAGGACCACACGTGGGGAGCTGTAAAAAAAAAACCTGGAATTAGCAGGTACTGTTGTCACAAGGAAAAGAGAGTAATGTACTCCGCTGCCATGGCCTGTATGCACGCTCACCACATTAGACCCCATTGCTGAAAAAAATAAACCTCGTCGAAGCTCGTTTAACGTTTGCTGAACAACATTTGGACAAGCCAGTTAAATACTGGGAGAATATAGTCTGGTCTGATGAGAGTAAAATTGAACTGTTTGGATGCCATGATGCACACCACGTTTGGAGGAGAAACGCCACTGCACATCCCCCTAAAAACACCATACCAACAATGAAGTTCGGAGGTGGGAACATGATGGTGTGGGGCTGCTTTGCAACAAACGGTACTGGTAAACTTCACATTATTGAAGGAAGGATGAATGGGCAAATGTACAGAGACATTCTTGACAAAAATCTGCTGCCATCTATGAGGATGATGAAAATGAAACGAGGGTGGACATTTCAGAAGGATAATGATCCAAAACATACTGCCAAGGAAACTCTCAATTGCTTTCAAAGAAAAAAATATAAAGCTGCTAGAATGGCCAAGCCAATCACCTGACTTGAATACAAACAAAAATCTATGCAAAGAAGTGAAGCTCAGGGTCCATAAAAGAAGCCCACAGAACCTTCAAGATTTGAAGACTGCTTCTGTGGAGGAATGGGCCAAAATTACACCAGTGCAATGCATGCGACTAGTTTCTCCATACAGGAGGCCTCGTGAAGCTGTCATTTCAAACAAAGGCCTTTGTACAAAGTATTAAATAAATACCAGTTGGCATGTTCAATACTTTTTTCCTGTGTCATTTCACATTATTACACACAACTTAATTTCTGATCTTATTTGTTCTACTTTCTTTGTATGTATGGATTACTTGGGTTGTTCCCAACATCTGCTGAAATTTTCATGTCAACAGCACCTTTTAAAATATATTTAAAGAGAAAAACGGTGACGTGTTAAATACCTACTTCGGCCGCTGTAGGTTGAAAAGGATTTGCAAATCATAGTATTATGTTTTAGTTACATTTTAAACAACATTCCAACTTCATTACAATTGGGATTTGTACTCGGGGAGGTAAAACAGGAGGAGCAAATGTCTCAACATCCAAAGAATCACTGAAAAGGTCTTAACAGCTACTCATTTGAGTATCACGCCTTTATTTCTTAGCAGTCCTTCCATCCTCTGTGTTACAGTTTACTTTCCACCGCACCTTTCCACATTTATCACTGAATTTTCTGATCTATTATCTATCACACAAATTACAACCCCAATTCCAATGAAGTTGGGACGTTGTGTTAAACATAAATAAAAACAGAATAGAATGATTTGCAAAACATGTTCAACCTATATTTATATGAATACACTACAAAGACAAGATATTTATTGTTCAAACTGCTAAACTTGATTGTTTTTAGCAAATAATCATTAATTTTGAATTCATGGCTGGAACACATTCTCAAAAACCTGGGACAGGTGGCAAAAAAAGACACAGAAAGTTGAGGAATGCTCATCAAACACAAAAATAGTCGAACAGTTTAAGGACAATGTTCCTCAATGTACAATTGCAAGGAATTTAGGGATTTCATCATCTATGGTCTATAATATCATCAAAAGGTTCAGAGAATCTGGAGAAATCACTGCATGTAAGCAGCAAGGCCGAAAACCAACATTGAATGCCCGTGACCTTCGCTCCCCTCAGGTGACACTGCATCAAAAACCGACATCAATGTATAAAGGATATCACCACATGGGCTCAGGAACACTTCAGAAAACCAATGTCAGTAAATACAGTTTGGCGCTACATCCGTAAGTGCAACTTGAAACTCTACTATGCAAAGAAAAAGCCATTTATCAACAACTCCCAGAAATGCTGCCAGCTTCTCTGAGCCCAAGCTCATCTAAGATGGACTGATGCAAAGTGGAAAAGTGTTCTGTGGTCCGATGAGTACACATTTCAAATTGCTTTTGGAAATTGTGGACGTCGTGTCCTCCGGGCCAAAGAGGAAAAGAACCATCCGGACAGTTATGGATGCAAATTTCAAAAGCCAGAATCTGTAATGGTATGGGGATGTGTTAGTGCCAATGGCACGGGTAACTTACACATCTGTGAAGGCACCATTAATGCTGAAAGGTACATACAGGTTTTGGAGAAACATATGCTGCCTTCCAAGCAACCTGCTTGGGGAAATGGGGAAAAAAGTGTATTGGTGGTCACCGGGGCTCAGGACAGGAGCGGACGTTCGTTTAAGGCTTGCTTGAGGTATGTTCACATACTTTTAATATGATACGGCTCGCAAGCAAGCTAGTGCTAGCACTAATGGTTGTACGTAAACATGCCGCGGTTCTGTCGAAGTACAGAAGTACAATCCCAATTCCAATGAAGTTGGGACATTGTGTTAAACATAAATAAAAACACAATGCAATGATTTGCAAATCATGTTCATCCATCCATCCATTTTCTGAGCTGCTTCTCCTCACAAGGGTCGCGGGCGTGCTGGAGCCTATCCCAGCTATTATCGGGCAGGAGGCGGGGTACACCCTGAACTGGTGGCCACCCAATCGCAGGGCACAAACAAACAAACAACCATTCGCACTCACAGTCACACCTACGGGCAATTTAGAGTCTCCAATTAATGCATGTTTTTGGGATGTGGGAGGAATCCAGAGTGCCCGGAGAAAACCCACGCAGGCACGGGGAGAACATGCAAACTCCACCCCGGTCCTCAGAACTGTGAGGCTGACGCTAAAACCAGTCGTCCACCGTGCCGCCCAAATCATGTTCAATCTATATTTAGTTGAATACACTACAAAGACAAACTATTTAATGTTCAAACTGATCAACTTTATTGTTTTTAGAAAATAATCATTAACTTAGAATTTTATGGCTGCAACACGTTCCAAAAAAGCTGTGACAGGTGGCAAAAAAGACTTAGAAAGTTGAGGAATGCTCATTAAACACTTATTTGGAACATCCCACAAGTAAACAGGCTAATTGGGAACAGGTGGGTGCCATGATTGGGTATAAAAGGAGCTTCCCGAAATTGCTCAGTCATTCACAAGCAAAGATGGGGCAAGGCTCACCTCTTTGTGAACAAGTGCGTGTAAAAAATAGTCGAACAGTTTAAGGACATTGTTCCTCAATGTACAATTGCAAGGAACTTAGGGATTTCATCATCTACGGTCCATAATATCATCAAAAGGTTCAGAAAATCTGGAGAAATCACTGCATGTAAGCGGCAAGGCCGAAAACCAACATTGAATGCCTGTGACTTTGGATCCCTCAGGCGGCACTGCATCAAACACCGACATCAATGTGTAAAGGATATCACCACATGGGCTCAGGAACACTTCAGAAAACCAATGTCAGTAAATACAGTTTGGCGCTACATCCGTAAGTGCAACTTGAAACGCTACTATGCAAAGCAAAAGCCATTTATCAACAACACCCAGAAACGCCACCGGCTTCTCTGGGCCCAAGCTCATCTAAGATGGACTGACGCAAAGTGGAAAAGTGTTCTGTGAGTCCACATTTCAAATTGTTTTTGGAAATTGTGGACGTCGTGTCCTCCGGCCCAAAGAGGAAAAGAACCATCCGGACTGTTATGACCGCAAAGTTCAAAAGCCAGCATCTGTGTTGGTATGGGGCTTTGTTAGTGCCAATGGCATGGATAACTTACACATCTGTGAAGGCACCATTAATGCTGAAAGGTACATACAGGTTCTGGAGAAACATATGCTGCCATCCAAGCAACGTCTTTTTCATGGACGCCCCTGCTTATTCCAGAAAGACAATGCCAAACCACATTCTGCACGTGTTACAGCGTGGCTTCGTAGTAAAAGAGTGCGGGTACTAGACTGGCCTGACTGTAGTCCAGACCTGTCTCCCATTGAAAATGTGTGGCGCATTAAGAAGTGTAAAACACGACAACGGAGACCCCGGACTGTTGAATAGCTGAAGCTGTACATCAAGCAAGAATGGGAAAGAATTCCATCTACAAAGCTTCAACAATTCGTGTCCTCAGTTCCCAAACGTTTATTGAATGTTGTTAAAAGAAAAGGTGATGTACCACAGTGGTAAACATGACCCTGTCCCAGCTTTTTTGGAATGTGTTGCAGCCATAAAATTAATGATTATTATAAGTTAATGATTATTTGCTAAAAACAATAAAGTTCATCAGTTTGAACATCTTGTCTTTGTAGTGTATTCAATTATATATAGGTTGAACACGATTTGCAAATCATTGTATTCTGTTTTTATTTATGTTTAACACAACATCCCAACTTCATTGGAATTAGGGTTGTATTAAGTTTCTAAGTGTTGAAAGCATTTTTTTTTTCAATTTCTCTGAATCGAATATTTAGTTTTTTTTTTTAGAGGATTCAAATGAAAGAATGTATCCCTTTATCACAACTTTGAAGGTTTTCCACAGAGTCATATCAGAGACTACGCCATTGTCATTAAAGGAAAGAAACTCATCCATGCACAGTCATACACTCCACTATTATCCTCAGAGGAACGGGGTTGAAACACTAGCGGTATTTTTGTTCAGGGAAATTATGTTTTAGTTGCAATAAAATAGGACTAAAACTGGATATGAGAATATTATGACAAGCAAAACATGTTAGTAAGCAGTTGGGCTGAAATAAAAAATAATTCAATCCTATAGTACGATTTGTGAAAATAAAATAAGAAAGATAAATCCTTATTCGTATGCTGCTGCAATCGCCAGATATTTATTATCTTCCTGGTTTTAATCGGGTCATTTTAAGTGTGGATTGAAGTTATGGTAGGAGGTGGTTTAGTTGAGAGTCTATCGAACACTGGGTGCAGGTAACAGTTGAAATCTCCAATAATAACATTGATCCAGGAGCCTGCGATAAAATGAAAAGTCTTGTGGGAAAAAAATCAGGACTATCAATATTTGGCCGATATATATTGAAGATTGTTATTGACAGAGAATTTATATGAAAGCATGATGTACAGGTATGTGCCATAAAATTTTAATATTGAGCGAAATTCCATTTATTTCAATAATTTATTTCAAAAAGTTAAACTTGTGACATTAGTTTACCACACGCAAAGTGAAATATTTCAAGCCTTTATTTTTTTCAATTTTGATGATTACGGGAGAAAGACATCCAGTATGTCAATAAATTAGAATATCATGACAAAATTCAACATTGTAGGCTCCCTGTCCCCCAATATTGTCAGCTAATTATCGCAAAACACCTGCAGAGGTTTGCCTCAGCCTTTAAATGGTCTCAGTCTGGCTTCGTAGGCTTCAGAATCATGGGGAAGACTGCTGACTTGACGGTTGTGCTTGACACCCTCCATAAGGAGAAAAGGTCTCAAATAGAAATTGCAAAACAAGCTGGATGCCCCCAGAGCGTTGTATCAAAGTACATTGACAGAGTGTTAAGAGGAAGGGGAAAATGTGGCCGGAAAAAGTGCACAACTGACAGGGATGACTGCAGCCTTGAGAGGATTGTCAACCAACAGCGATTCTTAAATCTGGGGGAGCTTCATAAGGAGTGGACTGAGCCTGGTGTCAGGCCTCAAGAACCACCACATACAGATGTCTGCATGACATGGGCTACAGCTGTAGAATTCCATGAGTCAAGCCACTCCGGAAACAAAAATAACGTCAGAAGCAGCTGTGCTGGGCTAAGGAGAAAAAGTACTGGTCTGTTGGCCCAGTTGTCCCAAGTCTTCTTTTCAGATGAAAGTAAATTTTGCATTTCATTTGGAAATCAAGGTCCCAGAGTCTGGAGGAAAACTGGAGAAGCACAAAACTCAAGCTGCTTAAAGTCCAGTGTGAAGTTTCCACAGTCAGTAATGGTTTGGGGAGCCATGTCATTTGCTGGTGTGGGTCCATTGTCTTTTACCAAGTCCACAGTCGACGCAGCTGTCTACCAGGAAATTTTAGAGCACTTAATGCTTCCCGCTGCCGATGACATTTTTGAAAACAATGATTTTATTTTCCAGCAGGATTTGGCACCTGGCCAAAAAAGCCCAAACTACCAATACCTGGTTTAATCACCATGGAATAACAGTACTTGATTGACCAGCAAACTCGCCTGACTTGAACCCCATTGAAAATTAATGGGGTATTGTCAAGAGGAAGATGAGGGAACAGAAACCCCGAAATGCAGACGATCTGAAGCCCAATATCAAAGCAACTTGGGCTACAATAACACACTGAATTGTGCCAAAGGTTGATCATTTCCATGCCACGCCACCTTGATGCTGTAATTAATACAAAACGAGGCCCAACAAAGTACTGAGGGCATACTACTTTAATACAGTTTTCACAAGGCCAACAAAGTCTGCGCGGACCAGCTCGCTCCAGTCTTCACTCAGATCTTCAATAGATCTCTGGAACTGTGCGAAGTTCCATCCTGTTTCAAACGCTCCACCATCATTCCAGTCCCCAAGAAACCTGCAATCTCGGGTCTGAATGACAACAGGCCTGTCGCTTTGACATCTGTGGTCATGAAGTCCTTTGAACGTCTCGTGCTGGACCACCTCAAGAGCGTCACAGGTCCCCTGCTGGACCCCCTGCAGTTTGCCTACCGCGCGAACAGGTCTGCGGATGATGCAGTCAACATGGGACTGCACTTCATCCTAGAACACCTCGACAGTGCAGGGACCTACGCGAGGATCCTGTTCGTGGACTTCAGCTCAGCGTTCAACACCATCATCCCTGAACTCCTTTCATCCAAGCTTCTCCAGCTCAGCATCTCACCTGCCATCTGCCAGTGGATTTACAGCTTTCTGACGGACAGGACACAGCAGGTCAGGCTGGGGGAGGCCACCTCATCCACACGCAGCATCAGCACTGGGGCGCACCAAGGTTGTGTCCTCTCTCCACTGCTATTCTCTCTATACACGAACGACTGCACCTCAGCGAACCCGACTGTCAAACTCCAGAAGTTTGCAGATGACACCACTGTCATCGGCCTCATCAAGGACGGTGACGAGTCTGCATATCGACAGGAAGCGGAGCGGCTGGAGCTGTGGTGCGGCCGACACAACCTGGAGCTGAACACGCTCAAGACTGTAGAGATGATCGTGGACTTCAGGAGGCATCCTTCGCCACAGCTGCCCCTTACGTTGTCCAGCTGCCTTGTGTCAACCGTCGAGACCTTCAAGTTCCTGGGAATTACAGTCTCTCAGGACCTGAAGTGGGCGACCAACATCAACTCCGTCCTCAAAAAGGCCCAGCAGAGGATGTACTTCCTGCGGCTTCTGAGAAAGCACGGGCTGCCACCGGAGCTGCTGAGACAGTTCTACACAGCGGTCATCGAATCAGTCCTGTGTTCTTCCATCACAGTCTGGTTTGGTGCTGCTACAAAAAAGGACAAACTCCGACTGCAACGGACAATCAAAACTGCTGAAAGGATTGTTGCTACCCCCCTACCCACCATTGAGGACTTGCACGCTGCCAGAACTAAGACAAGGGCGTGCAAAATCCTCTCGAACCCTCCGCACCCCGGTCACCAGCTCTTCCAGCTCCTTCCCTCAGGTAGGCGCTACCGATCAATGCAAACTAGAACTAGTAGATATTCCAACAGCTTCTTCCCTCTTGCGATCAACTTCTTAAACACCTAACCTACAATTCCATTACAACATGCTGGCAATTTTTTGACTTGAGTTCGTTGTCACATTTCTGTGGGGCCAATTATGTATTACTCGTGCACTCACTGAAGTTGTCTCGCCATGCTGCACTATTTGCATATACTGGCCACTCATGCCAGAGTAGCATCTGCCCTATTTGCACACTGATTGAGGAGTATCTGTAACATTTGCACAACCAACATTGTCCCAGATTATCGCACTACTCGTCACTTTAAACCGCATACACTCCTTGAAGTCTCAGCGCCCTTTGCACAATGGTCATTGCACCGGACTATTGCAATATTAGTCATTCGAACTGCTCTAAGTGCTAGAGGACTCTGCATTTTTTTGCACAATTGTCAAAAAAATAATAATAATAATCTACCGGCATTACCAGATAACTAGCAACCCTTTACTGCTCAGTGACTGTTTTTTTTTTTTTGTTTTTTTTTGTCAATGTCTTTATGTCTCCAAAGTGTTCTGTAAATTGACTGTCTGTTGTCGTACTAGAGCGGCTCCAACTACCGGAGACAAATTCCTTGTGTGTTTTGGACATACTTGGCAAATAAAGATGATTCTGATTCTGATTTCGGTTTAAGATCCTTTTTTGTTGGTCACATGAAATATTCAAATTTTGTGAAATACTGGATTTGTTTATTTTTTGTCTTTCTGCCATAATCATCAAAATTAAAACAAAGGTGCACTAATATAACATACAAGTTACACTTTTTGAAACAAATTACTGAAATGAATAGACTTTCCCTCAATATTAAATTTTTTTGGCACATACCTGTATACCACTGGGATTATAAATTGACGTGACGAAAATAAAAACAAGCAACAATCCATCAAGAAACATCATCCATCCATCCATTCTCTGAACTGCACATAAAGATATACCAACCTTACATACATAACATGGTCAAACAACACACTTTGAACATAACCTCCCACCCACTTAGTGCTTCCTCTTGTAAAGCACAGCGATCCCTCTTCTACAGGCTAAGAAGTACAAATACTACACTCAAACTCCATTATTAGCCAAAACTTGACTTTAAATTGTCTCATTTGTTAAGAAGTCTCCTAATTGTCCAAAAAGTTAAGTCTTTAGGACACATTTTTCAGTTCCGTATTTAGGAATGTCATTGCCTCATTTGGTGTGTTGATGACCTTAAGCTGACCCTTCTGGTTGATGTGAAGTTTCTCCTGAAAGAGGAGGCTGTGTGACACTTCAAGCTACCGTAAGGTGGCCAGCACCTTGATGAAGTCTGGCCGTTGTCACATCATGTTCGATGTGTAGTCAGGCAAGATGAGGACTTAATGTGCCCCCCCCCCCCCCCCCCGCGTCACAGTATGAACTATTTTTCACGATAAAAGTGGACCCGGCCAGGCGATAATAGCCCCGGGTTTGGCTCCCTCAGCGGTGGTGGCCGTGGGGTCCGGTGCACCCAGTAGATCACTATTGAGGCTTGGAAGTTGTCATTTCCCATAAGTTTCAGAATCAAAGTTAACTTACAACAAAGTCGGATGGTTTACCTCCCTCCTCCTTTTCAGGGATGCTGATTATTTTAATATTAATGCAGCGAGAGCGCCCTTGGAGATCCTCAACCTTGACGCTTGAGTGTGGCGTTCTCTCATCAGAGAAGTGACTACTCTCTCTCGGCTGCCTAAGTAGCCCTTTTGATCTGCAATTTATTCTTCGATTGTGTCCACTTTTTCCAGTAGTTCAGATTAAGACTTACACACCTCCTGAAGTGTCATATCAAACTTGTCATAGCTTTCGTTGACACTGTTGAGAATCTTGTCCAAAGCTTTTTACCACATCAGCAGCAAATTGTTCACTTCCACACATGAAGCCTGGCTAAGGCTATCACTAGCAGTGTTAACACTAACAGCAGTCGGAGTTGGTCGAGACAGCTATTCTTTGCTTTAACCAATGTTAAGAGACTCTCATATCAATAAATTAAGGTCGTGGCACCGAGGAGTCTAAAAACACACCTACCCGTGTTAATGTCTTAAAAGCTTGCAGTCTTAGTTGATCATGCACAACACACCCATCAACAGCACATGCAATCTGTAAGTAAAGATGCAATTTAACTTTACACCGATTTTATCGGCCTGATCGGTATCGGGTGATAATTAGCATTTTATGCTGATCGGCTTTGATGTCATAATTCGCAGATCCGACATTTACATTGACTCCGCGTCGCCATCGTGCACAGTATATTTGAATCCAAATGCTAGTTTATTTTTAGCCTTGTCGCGTGTCTTTTGACGTCAGTTCAGCATTGCAAATGAGAGTCACTTCTCAATTGCCCTTCATGGATAAATAAAGTTTAAATTTAAAAAAATACAATATTTATATTTATTCCTCTTCAGTCCATCCTGTGAGCTGTTGAGAAAAAAACCGAAGGATGAGATCAAATGACTTTCAATTTCTCCTTTGAGAACACAATAAAAAAAAATCTAATTTCTCAGCGATGTTAAACGTGACTAATTCTGCTCATCTATTGTGTTTTATAGGAAATGTTTTTTGGGTGATATGAACAAATCAGGGGTCATCCATCATCCCAGAATGGAATTACGTTCCAACATTTGAAACCAATGTATTTTTCATGTCAAAACCTGGCATTCTTATAGGGCTGTGTAGCCTTACCCATCTGTGTGCGTGTCTCACCTGTGCAGCTCCTAAAGGAGGTACCCTCAGTCTCTTCATGGCCTTCTGCCTGTCACCACCTTCCAACTCTGTCGTGACCAACGCCTGAAAAGACAGCGAAAAGGTTGTCTGATGACCTGAACAACAGTGTTCTTTTTTATTCCTAACTCTAAATACAAATACTGAAGAGTGGACCGTGTCAGATCTATCACTCCATTAATAATGAGGCTTGTATTAAACTATATTCCCCAAAATATTGTATCACCTGCCTTGACTCAGATATGAATTTAAGTGACATCCCATTCCTAATCCATAGGTTCAATATGACGTTGGTCCAACCTTTGCTGCTATAACAGCTTCAATTCTTCTGTGAAGGGTGTCTGAGACTGAGAACTGTGTAGTACTCAATTACGGAGATATACGGCAGCATTAACACTAGAAGGTCCAGAGAGCAGCCATTTCATATAAGGTCCGCAGGATAACTACTTGGCTGGTTGTTTTTTATCTAACAACCTTAATCACTTGTGAACGGTTGGTTTTGTTCTGTAAATGTAGCAAGGCAGCGGTCTGGTCAGGGATGGGCATAGCGGGTGAGGGGTATTGTGCTTCTTGGCCTGGTCTCTCACAAATGCCTCCTGTCTCTTCTTTTGAGAGCAAAGTAGACAAAAAAAATTTATGCAATGAAATTCAAAGTAGACAATAATAATGAAACAGCTGTGGGTGGAAATTCATGTCAAATGTATTTATTTGGACTTTTACCCCAAAATGGACTGCAGATTTACACCCCATATATTTAAAAGATTTTTAAAAAACATTATAATAGGAATAATAGGTTTTACAGCGTAATAGCTTCAGCTAACGTTAATGTTTACAACCCTCCTCTTCATACGCTGACATAACACATCTACAGTCTTTCAACAATTTTTAAAAGCTTTTTTTCCATTCCTCGGAGATCTTTCTCCTTCCTCCTTTTTTGTTTTCCATTCAGGAGCCAAAAGCTTTCTTTTCTGCCCCGCCATAATTTGCTATTTGTCATCAGATGACAAAGAGGAGTGGACCGATTTTTTCTTAGTAATCCGGAGTTCAGTAAGAGGGTGTATTTACTCTGTGATAAAAATCGCGATTAGATCACGTACTCATCCAGTATCCATCGAGACTGGGTGTCTGGGACACTATATTTGTGAGGTTTTATTGTAGGCCAACAGTAACCTCAGAGGTCTGGGACCTCGTGCCAGGGGGGCAAACCAAGCAGTTGAATAGCCTCCTGCCGGGAGTCGATCCCAATAAGGGGTGCTGACAGCGCGGAGTATTGTTCCTCTGTGAAGGGTGGAAGCGTCACCTCCCCACATCGAGTTAGTCCATGCGGGTTGAGTCTGGTCTCCTCTCACGATACTCACAATACTGCGCACCGTGGTACGAGGGCAGTGAGAACAAACCGTCGGATTGAAAAGCACAAAAGTAAAAAAATATATTTTTTTTAAAATAAATAAAAGCAACGAGAACAAACGCCAAAAAAATATATACATAAACGTAGTATTTTTTATTTGTGTGACAACGGTTGTTATAATGGAGTTTGTGTGGAAAGGCGAGAAGAAGGGTTAGCTCCGAGGTCGTGGGGAATGATAAAATTACTGAGTGAGAACAAATCAATTTTATGTGGCCGTATTTTAAGGAAGCCCGCCCCGGGGATGAGGACGAAAAGTCAAAGGGCATTCAAAAGATAAAAGCTATGGAGGGATGTCAGAATGCTGTTTTTTCCCGAAAAACTATGAGAAGAGTAATATATTACAGGTTTTGGTTCAAATTCGTGATGCTTTTGCAACGCGAGAACAAGAATGGCGCAAAGAAAGGAAGAGGAATATAAATCCATTTAAGAATAGAGGTTTACCGCTGTCACGCTGATAAAACGGCAAAATATCAGATTAGATTTTACCAACTGGCGACCGCCTCCAAATTACAAAAAACAGTTCAAAAAGAGAACGAGATGAAGGAATTAAAAATGTCTTACGAGGCTGGCTGCAACCCCACACATTTCCTCCGCAGCTTGAGCCTGCTGTTCAAGCTCCGATAGCAGAGATAACTAGTGGGTCGGTAAGGTTTGATATCATGGGGGATCAAACTGTGGGCGGCTGGCACGGTCGGGGTCAGACTAATGTGCTCTCCAGTTTGAATCCTTTCTCAGGCTCGGGGCCGGAGAACCTTGGGAACACGACCGAATTGACGAAGCAGGAAGCCAGTTTGGTGGCTTTCAGGGATGAAAGAAGAACACGCAGTTTGCCAAAGGGTTCAAATAGTTTGGTGAGACGGGAAGTGGACAGAGTTAATGCTGGTACTGATATGTCCTATTTGGATGATTTACGAATGCAATTGAGTGCAACCCATTTAAGAATTGATCAGGCACACGAAAAGAGGGATGCTGAAGTGCAGCGGGTCCAGGATCAGTTAACGGAAGTGTATCAGTTGCTGGATGAGGCGCCATGCCCTAGGTGAAGCTGTGAACAGCCAAATGTGGTAACACTTGATAAGGAGGAAGTGAGACGCACAAAGGGAAACCGCGAGCAGCGGAAACAGGCGACAGATGGCAAGAAAGAGGAAGATGACTGACCCGCAGAGGAGAGGGGGGTCTGGTAAGGCTAAGAATAAGTTGCAGAAACAGGAAGTTCCAGGGGCCTCTTCTGGTGAGTTCTGCCAAATCACGCCAACTAATCTATACTCCATTCTCAATTTCTGACCGTTCATGTTTAAGTGAGAGACTACCTCCCCCTATTGGAGGAGGTGCAATTTTTATGCAACGCTTTACAGATGCTATGCAGGGAATAGCCTTAGCCATGTGCGACTTGAGAGCAATCGTAGGAACAAAACTCACCTATCAAGAGATGCAAACACTGGAAGGAATCACTCGCACTGCAGCCTATTGGGGCGAGCTTCCCTTGGATGGCGAGATTTTGGGTGACCTGGGTATTGCCTTACGGGAAATGTTCCTGTAGGGCCCCTCGCTAACTGTGTTTTTCAGATGGGTGAAGGAGAGACAGGCCTTGCTTCATGCACGCGCCGTGACTGGTCCGAAGCCTCAGGTGTGGATCCGTCAGTCAGTCCAGTTATGACTTAACTTTACCAGGAGGTGGTACTCAGGGGAGCACCACAGCTAGTAGCAGAAGCCATAAGAGACAATCCAGTTATGACAACCGTGACACCGGCTGAGTGGAAAACACTTTTTACATTACTTAGCTAGACATATTGAAAAAGAAAAGGTTGACACAAATAAGGATGCCATACTGAAAAAAAAAATTGTTACATTTGCAGGAGGCAAAGCAAGTAAATTCTATTACGAAAGAGAAACAACTTGTGTAGCAGAAGTCCACCACCGCTGCTCTGCCTGCTCAGGGTCAGACGACCAGTGAGGCACAGTGTTACCAATCAGGACCGCCAGACAAGACCAATCAGCGAGGGCGTGGACATGGAGCGAGAGGTTGGGGTGAAGCGAGAATGGGGGTGCAGGAGGGAGCGTGTTTCAACTGTGGGGGAAGGGGGCACTGGGCGAAGGACTGGTTTACTCCAAAGTGGAACCAACCAGAGTTCACCACCATAGCAGTGGCAGAATGCGTTGCAGTCTCCAAATGCCCCCATGGATGTTGAACAGGGGCAGTCCCAGTGGTCTGGGCCGCCACAATGTCTACCTTCACAACCGCAGCAACTGCCGCTGCCGCATCTGCCACCGAATGCCTACCTGGCACCGCCACCTCCGGGCCAGTATCCCGCTCACCAATAGGTGTTCCCGGGGAGCCTCGACGTGCATGGTTTGGCATACCCTGCATTCCGGTGACTGTAGATGAACATCAGCTCTCCATGATGCTCGACACTGGTACTCGCTACGCTACACTCAGCACGTTGCCTCCGCGAGTTCCAGTGAGCGACAGAAAAGTCACCCTGGTTGGCTTCTCACGGGTGGACGAAGACATTGTTGGAGGACCAAAAACGTCCGTCCCCGGAAGAAAAAAAACGATTTGGAAGGCCAATACGGCCTCTCCAGATGCCACATGCTTGTGGCTTCATCCTGATGGTCATCCTGTTCCCTAGGCGGTTCGGCTCTGGGTCCTGGTGGAAGAGGCTCACAGAGCAGTGCATGTGTGTGAGGCACAAATGACACAAGCACTCATACATTGGTGGCACCCTCATTTGCAGGACACAATTGAGAATTTGGTGAAAAATTGTGAGGTGTGTCAACTATTTAATATTCGGCCAACCATGAAACCTCTCCAGGGCACCTTTCCACTGCCTAATCACCCGGGGGAGTAAATTCAATTGCTTTTACAGATACGATTGATCGTGCGAGGGGCAAACGCTACCTATTGGTAATCATAGATGCGTATACTCGCTGGCCCGAGGCCTATCCCTGTAAAAAGGAGGATTTGGCCTCTGTCATTCCAACCCATGGCTTCGCCAAATGAATTCGTTCAGATAATGGCAGTCATTTAAAAAATTAACATCTTCAAAACGTTGAGGCTCGGCCTCAAACATTCATTTGGTACAGTCTATCATCCCCAGTCACAGGGGATGGTGGAACCCATGAATCAAAATCTAAAGTCTAAAATTGCTAAGGTTATGGTTGGAACAAAATTGACATGGGTGGCTGTACTTTCCCTAGCACTCATGTAAGTCCGCAGTTCGGTAAATTCGCAAAGCCAGTTCGCCCCACATTTGAACTAACCAGGGGACAGCAATTCCCAGGGCCATCGGTTGTGGCAAGAACGGAAGAAGAGATGAAGCCTCTCAGGTGTAAGCCGTACTTCGAAGCCCTCAACCGCCTTGTTCAAATCTTTTCCAAACAGGTTGGGAGTAAGGCCCAAGGAGGTGACTATTTAGACGACATCTTTACGGTGCCATGGGTCTACCTGAAAGTCTTCAAGTGCAAATGGGTGGAGCCAAGATGGACAAGACCATACAAGGTCGTCGAGAGAACATCTCACGCCCTCCGGTTGGGGGGAAAATGAACGACCTGGTTTCACGTGGGGCAATGTGCCCCAGCCCAAAAGGGTGCCGAGGGGGAGGAAAGAGTAAATGGAAATTGTTCGGCCTTTTTGCTCTGCTTGTCATTATCATAGTCATTCTCATAGTTTTCTCGCTTTTGTTTTGCCTGGATCACTGGGAGGTCACAGAGGGGTGGTTTGGCCGAAAAGAAAGTCGCACTGTGATGAGGGCTAGGAGGCAGGTGTTAGAGAGGGCTCCAGACTGAGCAGACACATGTATGCGGCACTACGGTAGTCGCGTCACTCTTAATTATACCAAGGGAACCACTCAAACGTTTCCATTTGACTTAAGAGGTACTGGACTGCTCCTCTTATTCTTACCGTTGGCCCCATCTGTATGGAAGCCACCCCTGTGATGGGTGGGGAGTAGTGATCGCTTACACAGGACAATGGTCGGTCCCACATCCCTGAAAGTATTTTGGGTTAGTAATTGGGAGTTTGGGTCCTCAGGGTGGGGGAAGGAATCCTATATTGTTGACTATTAAACATTTCTGGCGAGGACCCAATATGGGGGCCCGACGGCATCGTATAAGATGTGAAGGACACAATCAGGGGTTTTATATCCCTCTTGGGGCTCAGGTCTTTGGGAAGGACCCGGTGGGCTTGGTCAGGGTTATTTTGCAGGAACCGGTAAAGAACCAGAAGTCGACTTTGTTAAAGCACCAAAAGCAGGGGTTTGATACTAGCGCCCTCTCCCTACCCAATAGATTTCTTGTGTCTACAGGTATAGTTGAGCCTTCCAATACCTTGTTGCAGGCAGCGGAGGATGTAGCCAATCGCACCGGGGTAGCGGATTGCATTATTTGTTCACCCCCTAAACCACTCCTCCAGATAGTACCTTCCATTCGGTAGTCGACCACAACCTCCAATACGTCCATTGTTACTGCCCCCTGACCAGACTGGGATGGTTTGTTTGAGTTGATGACAAAAGATAATGTGAAACCTAGGTGTCGTATGATTCGGTGTTTCCATTGACAGCTCAAAATGCGACACCACCCAACTTTAGGGTATCGGCAGTAGGGGGTCATATTTCCCTTAAACCG
This sequence comes from Phyllopteryx taeniolatus, assembly GCF_024500385.1. NCBI lineage: Eukaryota > Metazoa > Chordata > Actinopteri > Syngnathiformes > Syngnathidae > Phyllopteryx > Phyllopteryx taeniolatus. The sequence continues at coordinate 25,944,479 of NC_084515.1, forward strand.
AGACTTGGTGCCTCCACAGCAGTTGCTGTAGGGAGAATTCCGCCTTCTTTGTGTTTGTCTGAATTTGATTTGACGGACAATGTGAGTGCGAGGCGCCAAATTAAGGCTCGGGCGGACATCTGGTGGTGGTGTGGAGGGGCCCGTTTGCTAGGATGGCTGCCCCCGATTGGACGCATTTGCTTTGATTTCTTTAATTTTACCTGTCACTTTGTTCTCTTGATCGTGTAGATCCCCTGGGTGGAGAAAGGGGAGGGGCGGCAAGGGACTACCTGTCGACGGCCACTGGAGCCACATCCCCAGTATACATAGATGCAATAGGGGTTCCACGTGTTGTCCCAGACGAGTATAAACTGGTAGATCAGGTTGCAGCAGTGTTTGAGTCCATTTTCTTGTAGATGACCCCGAATAAAAATGTTGACCGTATTACTTATTTGCATGACAATCAGCAGAGACTAACTAACACGTCTGGGCGTCTCGCATGAGTTGCTTCTGTTGCACTATATACAAACTGAGTGCCTTTCTTCCATCAGTAGCTATTAGGCACAACTGCAAATTACTTATAATTACTCTGCCATTTTCTACCACATTACGGGGAGCAGTTAGCTAGCTACTTATGCCTACACCCCAAAAAATGCATCTTTCCTGGATGGGACATTGTACAGAACAGCACGGTGTCGTGAATCAAACTCCCAAGTGTTACATATGTTTTTTTGTGTGTGTTATTCAGGCTTCCGTAATATGTTGAATTGTAGAGTATTGTGGGTATATAGTGCCAGGAAAAACCATTTGCCTCCGCCTCAAACATATATTTTTGTGTATAAATTTCCCCTCTTTAATGTTTAAGCTAATTTAACAAATGTAAATGTCAAACAAAGGTAACCCAAGTAAACATAAAACACAGTTTAGTAATGGTGATTTTTATTAAGGGGAAAAAAAAAAAAACATTCAAACCTACATGGTGCCGTGTGAAAAACTAATGGCCCCTTAAACCAAATAACTGATTGGGGCACCCTCAGCAGCAACAACTGAAATCAAGTGTTTTCTATAACTGGCAAATGAGTCTTTCACATCTCTGTGGATATAGTTTGGCCGACTCTTCCTTGCAGAAGTTTTAATTCAACAACAATGGAGGGTTTTTGTGTATGAACGGCCTTTCGCAAGGTCATGCCACAGCATTTCAATCAGATTTAAGTCCAGGCATTAACTAAGCCACTTTTTTTTTTTTTTTTTTTAAGAAGCCTTTCAGAAGTTGACTTACTGGTTGATTTGGATTGTTGTCCTGCTGCAAAAGCCAAGTGGCTTCAGCCTGAGTTCATAAACTGATGGCCAAGCATTGTCCTTGAGGATTTTCTGCTAAAAACAGAATTCATGGCACTATTATTTACATCCGGGTGCTGAAGTGAAAAAGCAGCCCGAGACCGTCACATGACTTCCACCATGTTTGACTGTTGGTATGAGGTTTGAAATGCTGTTACATTTACACCAGATGTCACCTTCGTCATTTTTTCCCCATCCATCCATCCATTTTCTGAAGCGCTTATCCTCAAGCGGGTCGCGGTAGTGCTGGAGCCTATCCCAGCTAACTTCGGGCAGGAGGTGGGGTACACCCTTAATTGGTTGCCAGCCAATCGCAGGGCACATAGAAACAAACAACTATTTGCACTCACATTCCCACCTATGGGCAATTTAGAGTCTTCAAATAACCTACCATGCATATTTTGGGGATGTGGGAGGAAACCGGAGTACCCAGAGAAAATCTACACAGGCACAGGGAGAACATCCAAACTCCACACAGGGGCGGCCGGGATTTGAACCCCGGTCCTCAGAACTCTGAGGCACATGTGCTAACCAATCGTCCTCCGTGACGCCATTTTTCCCTCATTCTTTTCCTAATTGTTGAGTCATGAACACTGACCTTAACTGAGGCAAGGGTAGCCTGCACTTCTTTAGATGTTGTCCTGGGATCCTTTTTGACCTCCTGGATGAGTCGTCGATGTGCTCTTGTGGTTATTTTTGGAGGGCGGACACTCTTGGGAAGGTTCACCACTCTTCCATGGTTTCTACATTTGTGGATAATGGCTCTCACCGTTGGTAGCGCAAGTCCTAAAGCTTTAGAAATAGCTCTGAAACCCTTTCCGGCTTTCAAGATGTACAACCCCAATTCCAATGAAGATGGGACGTTGTGTTAAACATAAATAAAAACGGAATACAAAGATTTGCAAATCATGTTCAACGTATATTTAATTGAATACACTACAAAGACAAAATATTGAATGTTTAAACTGATAAACTTTATTGTTTTTAGCAAATAATCATTAACTTTGAATTTTATGGCTGCAACATTTTCCAAAAAAGCTGGGACAGGGTCATGCTTACCATTGTGTTACATCACCTTTTCTTTTAACAACATTCAATAAACATTTGGGAACAAAGGACACTAATTGTTTAAGCTTTGTAGGTGGAATTCTTTCCCATTCTTGCTTGATGTACAGCTTCAGCTGTTCAACAGTCCGGGGTCTCCGTTATCGTATTTTACGCTTCATAATGCGCCACACATTTTCAATGGGAGACAGGTCTGGACTGCAGGCAGGCCAGTCTAGTACCTGCACTCTTTTTCTACAAAGCCAAGTTGTTGTAACACGTGCAGAATGTGGTTTGGCATTGTCTTGCTGAAATAAGCAGGATGAAAAAGACGTTGCTTGGATGGCAGCATATGTTTCTCCAAATACTGTATGTACCTTTCAGCATTAATGGTGCCTTCACAGATGTGTAAGTTACCCATGCCATTGGCACTAACACAGCCCCATACCATCACAGATGCTGGCTTTTGAAATTTGCGTCCATAACAGTCCGGATGGTTCTTTTCCTCTTTGGCCCGGAGGACACGACGTCCACAATTTCAAAAAACAATTTGAAATGTCCACTCGTCGGACCACAGAACACCTTTCCGCTTTGCATCAGTCCATCTTAGATGAGCTCGTGTTCCTGAGCCCATGTGGTGATATCCTTGACACATTGATGTCGGTTTTTGATGCAGTGCTGCCTGAGGAATCGAAGGTCACTGGCATTCAATGTTGATTTTCGGCCTTGCCTCTTACATGCAGTGATTTCTCCAGATTCTCTGAACCTTTTGATGATATTATGGACCGTAGATGATGAAATCCCTAAGTTCCTTGCAATTGTACGTTGAGGAACATTGTCCTTAAACTGTTTGACTATTTTCTCACGCACTTGTTCACAAAGAGGTGAACCTCGCCCCATCTTTGCTTGTGAATGACTGAGCAATTCAGGGAAGCTCCTTTTATACCCAATCATGGCACCCACCTGTTCCCAATTAGCCTGTTCACCTGTGGGATGTTCCAAACAGGTGTTTGATGAGCATTTCTCAACTTTCTCAGTCTTTTTTGCCACCTGTCCCAGCTTTTTTGGAACGTGTTGCAGCCATAAAATTCTAAGTTAATGATTATTTACTAAAAACAACAATGTTTATCAGTTTGAACATTAAATATCTTGTCTTTTAAGTGTATTCAATTAAATACAGGTTGAACATTATTTGCAAATCATTGTATTCTGTTTTTATTTATGTTTAACACAACGTCCCAACTTCATTGGAATTGGGGTTGTAAATTATTTTTCATCTGTTCTGGAATTTATTTGGACCGTAACATTTTGTTGTAGCCTTTTGAGACCTTTTGGCCGATTGCATTTTGTCAGACAGGATTTATTGACGTGATTTCTGTATCGGGTGTGGTCAGTGAAAATTAACTCAGCTTTCCAAAAAATTGATTAGCCACAGTTAATTTCCGATTTACAAGGAGGGCAAATTCCTTTTTACACAGGGTCAGGTAGCGCTGAATATATATATATATATATATATATATATATATATATTTTTTTTTTTTTATTTTTTTTTTTTTTTTAAATAACTCACCATTTAAAAATTGCATTTTATGTTGACTTGGGTTATCTTGGTCTGATAGTTAAATTTGTTTGATGACCTTAAACATGAAAGTAGGGATATTCTCGTAAAAAAAAATTTGAATTTGAGAAGGGGGCAAGTATTTCTTTCCAGCACTGTACAGCCCTAGAAATTGACCTCCAGCAGGTTATTTGAGTGCATGTTTCAGCATGAGGGCATGAAAACCACAAGTCAGTCCTGTGTTCACCACTGGCGTTCATTGCTGCATGTTTTCACTGAGCAGATGTAATGGTGAAGCAGATTATAGTGTTTTTCCTGCAATATTTTCCACAATGACTAACTTGGGCAGGGAACATTGATGATCTGAGGAGGGTGGCAAAGTGCTCCAGATGTTAACCAAAGGTATCGTGATTACTGCTAACTACAGGAACAAGTGACTTTAATCAATTTTCAGGGATGAGCTCCTCAGACCCATTGTCAGACCCCGTGGTGGTGCAGTGGGCCCTGGGTTTCTTCAGCGCCCAACTTCATGTGGCTGGAGTGTGTCCGCAGTTATGGGATGATGAAGGCATTGATGGTCTTGATTGGCTCCCCTGTTGCCCAGAAATGCATTCAAATCGAGCACCTCTGGGACATCATGTATTAATACTAGAAATGTACCAATACAACCTTTTTCAGACCAAGTAATAATACAGTACTTACCTTTGAGTACTTGCCAATATCATGTACCAATAATTGATAATGCCATAATGTATTGCAATTTTGATAAAAATGTTTTATTTTAATAAAATATTGTTTAAAAACACCAACTATTATTGAACATGGCATCGTTTTCATTCAAATATAAAAACAATGTTTGTGTGTGTTTTATATTTTGTGCTCCATCTTCATTATATACTGCACTTTATTACACTTGGAGTTGTTGTTTTTTTAAGTGCCGTATAAACAAAGTTGAGTTTTGTTCTGCTCTTATACACATTGAATAATCCTATTCCATTTGTCCTGAAGTTATATAGTGGGTACGGAAAATATTCAGACCCCCTTAAAACGTTCACTCTTTGTTAGCCATTTGCTAACGTCATTTATGTTCATTTATTTTTCTCATTAATGTACACACATATTGACAGAAGAAAACGGAATTGTTGAAATTTTTGCAGATTTATTAAAAAAAGAAAAAGTGAAATATCACACAGCCGTAAGTATTCAGACCCTTTGTTTAAATTGTGGGCACTGAATCTATAATCTATGAAAGTTAAACTTTTTGAATGGAATTATGGAAATAAATAAACATTTCCATGATATTTCCATGATATATATATATGTAGATAGATATTCTCTCTCTAGATCTCTCTCTCTCTCTCTCTCTCTCTCTATATATATATATATATATGTCTAGATATCTATATGTCTAGATGGATATTCTCTCTCTCTCTCTCTTTATATATATATATATATATATCTATATATATATATATATAGATAGATATATATATAGATATATATATATAGATATATATCTATCTATATATAGATATATATCTACAGAGAGAGAGAGAGATATTCATTCATCCATCCATTTCCTTTACCGCTTATCCTCACTCGGGTCGTGGGTGTGCTGGAGCCTATCCTAGTTATCTTTGGGTGGGAGGCAGGGTACACCCTGAACCGGTCGCCAGCCAATCGCAGGGCACACGAAACAAACAACTATTCGCACTCACATTCACACCTACGGGCAATTTAGAGTCTCCAATCAACCTACCACGCATGTTTTTGGGATGTGGGAGGAAACCGGAGTGCCCGGAGAAAACCCGCCCAGGCACGGCGAGAACGTGCAAACTCCACACAGGCAGGGCCGGGATTTGAACGCCGGTCCCCAGAACTGTGAGGCAGATGTGTAACCAGTCATTCACCGTGTCGGCATATATATATACATACAGTGGGGATGGAAAGTTTTCAGACCCCCTTAAATTTTTCACTCTTTGTTGCAGCCATTTGTTAAAATAATTTAAGTTCATTTTTTTCCTCATTAATGTGACACCCCCTATTGACAGAATTTTTTTTTTATTGTTGACATTTTTGCTGAGGTATTAAAAAAGAAAAACTGAAATATCACACAGCCATAAGTATTCAGACACTTTGCTGTAACACTCATCTATTTAACTTGGGTGCTGTCCATTTCTTCTGTTCATATTAGAGATGGTTCTACACCTTTATTGGAGTCAAGCTCCATGATTAGGAAAGCCACAGACCTGTAAGGAACTGCCTGAAGAGCTCAGAGACAGAATTGTGGCAAGGCACAGATCTGGCCAAGGTTACAAAAAAAATTCTGCTGCACTTCAAGTTCCTAAGAGCACAGTGGCCTCTATAATCCTGAAATGGAAGATGTTTGGGACGACCAAAACCCTTCCTAGAGCTGGCTGTCTTGCCAAACTGAGCTATCGGGGTAGAAGAGCCTTGGTGAGAGAGGTAAAGAAGAAACCAAAGATCACTGTGGCTGAGCTCCAGAGATGCAGTCGAGAGATGGGAGAAAGTTCTAGAGAGGCCACCATCACTGCAGCCCACCACCAGCCGGGGCTTTATGAGAGAGTTACCCGACGGAAGCCTCTCCTCAGTCTTGAAGGACTCTAAGATGTTGAGAAATAAGATTCTCTGGACTGATGAGACCAAGATAGTACTTTTTGGCCTTAATTCTAAGCGGTATGTGGGGAAGAAAACCAGGCACTGCTCCTCACCTGTCCAATACAGTCCCAACAGTGAAGCATGGTGGTGGCAGTATCATGGATTGGGGGTGTTTTTCAGCTGCAGGGACAGGGAGACTGGTTGCAATCAAAGAAAATATGAATGTGGCCAAGTACAGGGATATCCTGGACGAAAACCTTCTTCAGAGTGCTCAGGACCTCAGACTGGGCTGAAGGTTTACCTTCCAACAAGACAATAACCCCAAGCACACAGCTAAAATAATGAAGGAGTGGCTTCAGAACAACTCCGTGACTGTTCTTGAATGACCCAGCCAGAGCCCTGACTTAAACCCAATTGAACATCTCTGGAGAGACCTGAAAATGGCTGTCCACCAACATTCACTATCCAACCTGACAGAACTGGAGAGGATAAGCTTGTATTTCTTCTTCCAAAGAAATTAAACGAAGCGACTCATGGATATTTTTAAACTTGTGGGACTGTACATTTTTTTTGTCGTCAGTCAGTTTTTGCCATATTCCAATATTTTTTGATACCCCCTGACGATTCCATGAACATGACCTCCTAATTAGCACAAGGTTGCTGAGGTTTTCATACAGTGAGTACGGAAAGTATTCAGACCCCCTTAAATTTTTCACTCTTTTATATTGCAGCCATTTGCTAAAAAAAATTTAAGTTCATTTTTTTCCTAATTAATGTACACACAGTCCCCCCATATTGACAGAAAAAAAATCTGAATTATTGAAAACAGAAAGTAGCTGCAATACCATTTTAAATGTGGAAAAAACAGCAAATTTTTATTTTATGAAGAAGTGTCAAATACGGGAAAAAAGGCGGTGGTATTGCTGTTATTTTTCAGTCATTATTTCAGTGTAAAGAAATTATACTGGGTGATTTTAGCTCTTTTGAATATCTCTATTTTTTTAGTTAAAGGTGACCCAAAGATGATTGTTTTAATAATTTATAGACCTCCAAGATACAATCGAAAATCAATGGAGGATTTTTCAGAACTGCTGTCAGTTATTTGTATTACGATTACTATTTTGTCATTACGGGAGACTTGAACATTTATGTTGAGTACAAAATCTAAAGAACGTTCTGCTATATTGGACACATTTGACCTCCCTCAACATATTAAGAGTCCAACCCACAATCAAGGTCACATCTTCGAACTGGTCATCTCTAAGGATGTTAAAATTCTATCAGTTGAGATAAAGGATATGACAATTTCTGACCATTTTTGTGTATTCTTTGAATTACAGATTCCTTCAAAAGTTCAGACAACCTCTATGTCTATTAAGAAAGGGTACATAGATGAGAGTACCGCCACTAAGTTTATGGAGACCATTGCTGTTCCACAAACTGTGAATGCTGAGACAGTTTTGCTGAACTTTTGGATAATTTCACCTCTAAAATCTCAAATGTCATGAATGCTGTTGCTCCTATTAAAACTAAGACAATCTTGAGGCAACCAAGAAGACTGTGGAGGAGCACAATGATGGTAAAGACATCTAAATCAAAGTGTAGGAAAGCAGAAAGTATGTGGAGAAAAACTAAACTCAATATTGACCATGACCTATACAGACAAATATTTGTAATTTTAACCAAGAGTTAGTCAGGGCAAGACACTTTTCTGAATTCATCAGGAAGAACTTCAACAATACTCGCACTCTGTTTGCTGTGGTTGATAAGCTCAACCCCCGAACCATATAGCTCCAGAACTCCTAACAGCAGATAAATGCAATGAATTTGCTTGTTATTTTAGTGAAAAAAATACAATCCATCAGGTTAAATCAGCAAAATGATAAAATGATACTCCATCTGAAGCAACCCAGGAAAAACTCTACTATGTCAGAATTTGATACAGTTGACCAAAAAACTCTAGAGAAAACGGTTCAGCAGCTGAAACCATCAACGAGCTGTCTTGACTAAATACCATCTGACTTTTTCAAAGCTGTTGCGAAGTCTGTGCTAGCTGATTTGCAGCAAAGAATCAATTGCTCACTTCAGGCAGGCGAGTCTCCTAAAACTCTTAAAATAGCTGCCATTAAGCCTCTTCTAAAAAAATAGAACGCTGGATGCTTCCATATTAGCAAGCTATAGACCCATCTCAAATCTCCCTTTCATAGCCAAGATTGTTGAGAAAGTCATTTTTCATCAACTCAGCAATTTCTTGAACTTAAGAGTGGGTGCAGAAAGTATTCAGACCTCCTTAAAATTTTCACTCTGTTATATTGCAGCCATTTGCTGAAATCATAAGTTCTATTATTTTCATCATTAATGTAAACACAGCACCCCATATTGACAGAAAAAGGAATTGTTTTAATTTTTTCGCAGATTTATTAAAGAAAAACTGAAATATCACACAGCCAAAAGTATTCAGAACCTTTGCTGTGACACTCATATATTTAACTCGGGTGCTGTCCATTTCTTCTTATCATCCTTGAGATGGTTCAACACACCTTCATTGGAGTCCAGCTATGTTTGGTTATACTGACTGGACTTGATTAGGAAAGCCACACACCTGTCTATATAAGACCTTACAGCTCACAGTGCATGTCAGAGCAAATGAGAATCATGAGGTCAAAGGAACTGCCTGAAGAGCTCAGAGACAGAATTGTGGCAAGGCACAGATCTGGCCAAGGTTACAAAAACATTTCTGCTGCACTTCCTCCATAAAAATAATGTGACCAAGTACAGGGATATCCTGGACGAAAACCTTCTCCAGAGTGCTCAGGACCTCAGACTGGGCCGAAGGTTCACCTTCCAACAAGACAATGAAACTAAGCACACAACTAAAATAACAAAGGAGTGGCTTAAGAACAACTCCGTGAATGTTCTTGAATGGCCCAGCCAGAGCCCTGAATTAAACCCAATTGATCATCCCTGGAGAGACCTGAAAATGGCTGTCCACCAACATTCACCATCCAACCTGATAGAACTGGAGAGGATCTGCAAGGAGGAATGGCAGAGGATCCCCAAATCCAGGTGTGCATCATTCCCAAAAAGACTCATGGCTGTATTAGCTCAAAGGGGTGCTTCTATTAAATACTGATGTGTGATATTTCAGTTTTTCGTTTTTAATCTGCAAAAATGTCAATAATTCCGTTTTTTTCTGTCAATACGGGGTGCTGTGTGTACATTATTGAGAAAAAAAAAGAACTTAAATTATTTTCGCAAATGGCTGCAATTTAACAAAGCGTGAAAAATTTAAGCGGGTCTGAATACTTTCCCTACCCACTGTAAACGGACTTTTTGACAAATTTCAATCAGGTTTCCGAACTCATCACAGTACAGAATCTGCTCTTAAAGAAGTGCTAAATGATATAAGGTTGAATACTGACTCGGGAAAAGGTCTCAATGCTGGTCTTGTAGGATCTCAGTGCAGCTTTTGATACGGTAGACCAAAGTGTACTGCTGAACAGCTTGGAAACGTGGGTAGGACTACAACCCCAATTCCAATGAAGTTGGGACGTTGTGTTAAAAATAAATAAAAACAGAATACAATGAATTGCAAATCATGTTCAACCAAATAATCATTAACTTAGAATTTTATGGCTGCAACACGTTCCAAAAAAGCTGGGACAGGGTCATGTTTACCACTGTGTAACATCAACTTTTCTTTTTTTGGAACTGAGGACACTAAATTGTTGAAGCAGGTGGAATTCTTGCTTGATGTACAGCTTCAGCTGTTCAACAGTCCGGGGTCTCCGTTATCGTATTTTACGCTTCATAATGCGCCACACATTTTCAATGGGAGACAGGTCTGGACTGCAGGCAGGCCAGTCTAGTACCTGCACTCTTTTTCTACAAAGCCAAGTTGTTGTAACACGTGCAGAATGTGGTTTGGCATTGTCTTGCTGAAATAAGCAGGATGAAAAAGATGTTGCTTGGATGGCACCAGATGGTTTTCCAAAACCTGTATGTACCTTTTCAGCATTAATGGTGCCTTCACAGATGTGTAAGTTGCCCATGCCATTGGCACAAACACAGCCCCATACCATCACAGATCCTGGCTTTTGAAATTTGCGTCCATAACAGTCCGGATGGTTCCTTTCCTCTTTGGCCCGGAGGACACGACGTCCACAATTTCAGAAAACAATTTGAAATGTGCACTCGTCGGACCACAGAACACCTTTCCACTTTGCATCAGTCCATCTTAGATGAGCTCGGGTCCAGAGAAGGTGGCGGCGTTTCTGCGTGTTGTTGATAAATGGCTTTTGCTTTGCATAGTAGTTTCAAGTTGCACTTACGGATGTTGCGCCGAACTGTATTTACTGACATTAGTTTTCTGAAGTGTTCCTGAGCCCATGTGGTGATATATTTATGTCGGTTTTTGATGCAGTGCCGCCTGAGGGATCGAAGGTCACGGGCATTCAATGTTGGTTTTCGGCCTTGCCGCTTACGTGCAGTGATTTTTCCAGTTTATCTGAACCTTTTGATGACATTATGGACCGTAGATGATGAAATCCCTAAATTCATTGCAATTGTACGTTGAGGAACATTGTCCTTAAACTGTTTGACTACTCACGCACTTGTTTACAAAGAGGTGAACCTCGCCTCATCTTTGCTTATGAATGACTGAGCAATTCAGGGAAGCTCCTTTTATACACAATCATGGCACCCACCTGTTCCCAATTAGCCTGTTCACCTGTGGGATGTTCCAAACAGGTATTTGATGAGCATTCCTCAACCTACTCAGTCTTTTTTGCCACCTCTCCCAGCTTTTTTGGAACGTGTTGCAGCCATAAAATTCTAAGTTGATTATTTGCTAAAAACAATAAAGTTGATCAAATATCTTGTCTTTGTAGTGTATTCAATTAAATATAGGTTGAACATGATTTGCAAATCATTGTATTCTGTTTTTATTTAGGTTTGACACAACGTCCCAACTTCATTGGAATTGGAGTTGTAAATGGAACAGGCCTTAAATGGTCCAGGTCCTACCTGGAGGAAAGGAGTTATTTTGTAACAATTGGAAGTGTTCAATCTCATCAAATGGCAAAGACCTATGTGGTCCCTCAAGGGTCAATTCTTGGACCCCTCCTTTTCAGCCTGTGTATAGTACCCTTGGGTCAAATTCTTCAGAACTTTTAATATCATAGCTATGCAGATGACACACAGTTATATCTAGCAGCGTCTCCAGATGACTATAGTTCAATTGAGGTGTTGTGTTACTGTCTAAAACACATAACTGGATGAGCCAAAATAGTCTTCAATTAAACCTCAACAAAACTGAGATCATTGTTTTTGGCAATAAAGAAAAGAGGACTGCTCTTAGTAAATACCTGGAGTCACTCTCTTTAAAAACCAAAGACCAAGTCCGAAACCTTGGTGTACTGACAGATACCTGACTTTCAACAGTCATATCAAATCAATTACTAAATCTGCCTTCTACCATCTGAAGAACATATCCAGAGTGAAGGCTTGCATGTGTCAAGCAGACCAGCAGAAGGTCATCCATGCTTTTATCTCAAGGAGACTTGACTATTGTTATGGTCTTCTGACTGGACTCCCCCAAAAGAGCATTAAACAGCTGCATCTCGGTTTCTGACCAGAACAAATGGTCAGAGCATATTACGCCAAGTCTTTACAATGGCTCCCAGTCAGCTTTAGAATAGATTTTAAAGTTCTGGAGGGAGAGGGAAGTCTGGGCCTCCCTGCTAAAGCTAAAGCTAAAGCCCCTGCGACCCGACCTCATATAAGCGGAAGAAAAATGGATGAATGGATGGATGGAGTTCTGTTACTGGTCTATAAATGACTAAATGGTTTAGGTCCTGAATTCATGAAAGAAATGCGAAAGGAGTATAAACCCATTTGGGCTCTGAGATCGACAGACTCACACAAATGGAATAAGTTGCCAACAGAAGTGATGTCAGCCCCAAGTCCAGGTTAAACATGCTTCTTAATTCGCATTCTTTTTCAAGCATTTCCACTATTAAATATTTCTTGCACCATACGCTGTTTTAATTGAACTTTCATTTTTTTTTCTCATTTTAAATGTTTATAAGATGATTTCTTTTTGTTTTTCAATGCTTTTAATCATGTAAATCACATTGAGTTACCTTGTGTATGAAATGCGCTATCTAAATAAATTTGCTTTGCTTTTAAATGGTGAGTGAATTTATTAAGGAAAAAAAAATATTCAAAGTAACCTGGCCTTTTGTGAAAACGTAATTACCGCTCTTATTCAATCATGAATTGTGGCTAATCACAATTTTTGGTTAATTTTCACTGATCACACCCACGCCTGTTTACCTCGAGACCTGTTCAATCAAGAAGTCACTTAAAGAGAATCTGTCAAAAAATCTAAAAAGCTCCAACAAAATGACACGATCCAAAAAAAATTACAGAACAATCGAGAAGTAATTGACATCTATCAGTCTGGAAAGGATTACAAAAGCCTTTCCTAAAGCTTTAGGATTCCAGCAAACCATAGGGAGAGCTATTCTCCTCACATGGAGAAAACATGGAACAGCGGTGAACCTTCCCAGGAGTGGCCGGCCTACAAAGATTACCCCAAGAGAACAGCAATGACTCATCCAGGAGGCCACAAAGGAACTCAGGACAACTTCTAAACAACTGCAGGCCTCCCTTTCCTCAGTTAATGTCAGTCTTCATGACACAACAATAAGGAAGAGACTGGGCAAAAATGGGATCAATGGCAGAGGTCCAAAGCGAAAACCAAAAAGAACATAAAGGCTCACCTTATTTTTGGAAAAACAAAAAAGAAAAAACATCTGAAGGATTCCTCAGACTTTTGGGACAATATTATATGGACTGATGAGATGAAAGTTGAGCTTTTTGGAAGGTGTGTCTCGTGACATCTGGCATAAATATAGCACAGCATTTCAGAAAGAAAACATCATACCAACAGTCAAACATGGTGGTGGTAGTGTGATGGTCTTGGGCTGTTTTGCTTCTTCAGGACCTGGACAACTTGCTGTGATTGATGGAACCATGAATTCTGCTCTTTAACAGAAAATTCTGAAGGAGAATGTTCAGCCATCAATTCCTGACCGCAAGCTGAAGCGCACTTGGGTTCTGAATCAGGATAACGATCCAAAACACACCAGCAAATCAACTTCTGAATGGCTTAAAAAAACAAAAACGAAGGTTTTGGAGTGGCCTAGTCAAAGTCCAGACTTTAATCCGATTGAAATGCAGTGGCATGAAATTAAAAAGGACGTTCATGCTCAAAAACCCTCCATTTTTGCAGAATTCAAACAATTCTGCAAGGAAGAGTGGGCCAAAATATCGCTACAGAGATGTGAAAGACTCATTGCCAGTTATAGAAAACGCTTGATTTTAGTTGTCACTACTGAGGATGGACCAACCAGTTATTAGGTTTAGGGGGGCATTAATTTTTCCACACAGGGCCAGGTAACTTTGAATAGTTTTTTGTCCTTAATAAATGAAATCACCATTTAAAAAAAGCATTTTAAGTTCACTTGGGTTATATTTGTCTGATATTTACATTTGTTTGATTATCTTAAACATTAAAGGGGGGAAACGATGCAAAACTACAAGAATTTGAGAAGGGAGGAGGGGCGGGGGGTAATACTTTTTCACTGCACTGTATGCTCCTGGAAGAATGGGCAAAAATTTCCATGAACTCACTCCTACAGTAAAACTTGTTGAAAGTCTTCCCACAATGGTTGCTGTTGTAGTTGCAAAGGGTAGACCAACATCATATTAAACCATATGGATTTAGAATGGCATATCACTCAAAATCATATGTGAGTCAAGGCAGGTGAGCAAATATAGTGCATATAGACCTGTTTTATTTGGGAGAGGGGTGGGGGGGGGCATGGTACTTCTTGCCTAGAAACGCACTTTGTAGTCCCATGACATGCTGGAGGAGGCTTGATGAAGAAATGTATCTCCAATCTACGCTTATGTTTTATTACATTAATTTACATAATAATAATAGTAGTAGTAATAATAATTAGAGCTATTATGTTAATTTTTTTAAATTTACATATCTGTTTAAGTACCCTATTTTATTCTGCCATCAGTTTAATCCATGAAAAGACACATTTGGGACACATTTGTTTGGCGCTGGTATGCTGTTTACTGTCCTATATACTGTAATATATGGTTAAAAAACACCCTTGCTGTTGTTCTTCATGGCAGAGGGGCACGTTGTAGGACCACAATATGAGGTTGTTGTTTTTTGTGCTGAATTAATCGGGTATCGAAATTAAGGTTCATTTTTAAATAATCCATCCATCTATTTTCTACCGCTTATCCGGGTCGGGGCGCGGGGGCAGTAGCGTTAGCAGGGACGCCCAGACTTCCCTCTCCCCACCCACTTCATCCAGCTCTTACGGGGTGATCCCGAGGCGTTCCCAAGCCAGCCAAAAGACGTAGTCTCTCCAGCGTGTCCTGGGTCGTCCCCGGGGTCTCCTCCCGGTGGGACGTGCCCGGAACACCTCTCAGGGAGGCGTCCGGGAGGCATCCGAATCAGATGCCCCAGCCACCTCATCTGGCTCCTCTCGATGTGGAGGAGCAGCAGCTCTACTCTGAGATCCTCCCGGATGACCGAGCTTCTCACCCTATCTCTTAGGAAGAGCCTGGACACCCTGCGGAGGAAACTCATTTCGGCCGATTGTATCCGGGATCTTGTTCTTTCGGTCACGACCCACAACTCGTGACCATAGGTGAAGGTAGGAACGTAGCTCGACCGGTAAATTGAGAGCTTCTCCTTTCGGCTTAGTTCCTTCTTTACCACAACGGACCGATACAAAGTCCGCATCACTGCAGACGCTGCACCGATCCGCCTGTCGATCTCCCGTTCCATTCTTCCCTCACTCGTGAACAAGACCCCAAGATACTTGAACTCCTCCACTTGGGGCAGGATCTCACGCCATCCTTTTCCGACTGAGGACCACGGTCTCAGATCTGGAGGTTATATAAAAATGGTTCGGTGAGGCCATTTTTATATAATTTGATCAATAATGGTAAAGACACGGCCCACTGAATTTCCTTTTGAAAATAAAATATGTTTTCTGATACGAGTACTTGAATTATTGACAGTTGTTATCCATCAATATCTCATAATTGTTTCAAAGAAAACAAATATTGTGAAGTAATATTTTTCTGCCATTTAATGCCAGAATGTCTTTACCGTACGGTGTCTGAAATGTTGTTTCATGATTTCATGAAAATGATGTTTTCTGAAGATCCATCCATCCATTTTCTGAGCCGCTTTTCCTCACTAGGGTCGCGGGCATGCTGGAGCCTATCCCAGCTATCATCGGGCAGGAGGTGGGGTACAACCTGAACTGGTTGCCAGCCAATCGCAGGGCACACATAAACAAACAACCATTCGCACTCTCATTCACACTTGCGGGCAATTTAGAGTTTTCAATTAACCTACCATGCATGTTTTTGGGATGTGGGAGGAAACCGGAGTGCCCGGAGAAAACCCACGCAGCCACGGGGAGAACATGCAAACTCCACACAGGCGGGGCCGGGGATTGAAACCCGCTCTCAGAACTGTAAGGCTGACGCTCTAACCAGTCGGCCACCGTGCCGCCGTTATCTGAAGATGTTAATTATATTTTTGGGGAGGATTTTTCTCTGCCTTTACCAAGAAAAAGTAACACAAATGCATATGAGAGTCTTAAGAGTTCCTTTTTTTTGGTTATTTTAGAAACAGTCCTTCTTTGTTACTCAAGATGTCTTTACTTTTAAGGCCACTGGAGGGAGCCTCATTATGGTTGTCGCAAAACACTAAAAGGATCTGTGAGCCTCATTATGGTTGTCGCAAAACACTAAAAGGATCTGTGAGCTGAAGTGCCAGGATGAGGGGCCCATTTAGCATTCACACAATAGCAGACAGCAAAATGTGTTATTTCTGAGAATTTGTATTAATTTGAAAAAAATTTCGAACTATTGCATATCTTTACTGTTATTACAATTGTATACAGTACAATTATACTCCTGCGCTTGTGCGGGTAACAGCGCCCGGATTGCATCACGTGACCGACACATTGGGCCGTGCGGCCCCTATGCGTCACTTGACGCATATGGCACAAATTGTCAGCATGCGCAGGATGCCGTGCAGATCATCTTTCGTGATTGGTCCGTTTTAGTCACATGCTGTGATAGTACTCAGAAGTACTCAGCTTTCCCCTTGGTTCCACATACCCCCTACGCCGCCGCTGCCTTGTTCGATTTTGCAATATAATTAAACATCATCTGGTCCTCTAGGTCCATTTGTTGTAGCAGGCACTGTTCCACGGTCACCATTGTTGTTGCTTTGTTCCTTGTTAAACTCGAGTATAAAGTCAAACTGCACGCAGGATAGCTCTGGAAGAGAGGATTTCGTATGCCGTGCCCATCAATTCACCTCGCAAATATATGTTGCCTACCCAACAAAATGGACGGTTCATCTTCTCACGAAGACCAGTAAAGACTATGGACGTTCCACCGCCCTGTGCTTCAAAGAGACGTGACTATGTGAACGTGTCCCCGATGTCGCCGTAATGCTTCCAGGCTTCCAACTACATAGAGCAGACCATATCAAGGAGTTATCGGGGAAAACAAAAGGTGGCGGAATTTTCTTCTATATCATTCTACTCGCCGCGCGAGTTTGCATCATTCATCCTTGCTAGTGTCTACATACCTCCCCAGGCTAATCCAAACGCCACACTGCGGCGTTAAATGAACAAGTAAACGAACTTGGGGGGGGGAAAAAAAAAAAAAAAAAAAGCACCCAGATTCACCCCTCATTATTCTTGGGGACTTTAACAAAGCTAAACTCTCTGAGAGTCTCTGCTAGGAGGAAATGAAGATGTTGAGGTTCGCTCTCGGACTGACCAGGTTGGGTAAAATTAGAAATGAGCTCATCAGAGGGACAGCCAAGGTTCGATGTTTTGGAGACAAAGCTAGAGAGAGCAGACTTCAATGGTTTGGACACATCCAGAGGAGAAATAGTGAGGATATTGGTATAAGGATGATGAGGATGGAGCTGCCAGGCAAGAGAGCTAGAGGAAGACCAAAGAGAAGGTTGATGGATGTTGTGAGGGAAGACATGAGGGCAGTTGATGTTCGAGAGGAGGATGCAGGAGATAGGCTTACATGGAAAAGGATGACGCGCTGTGGCGACCCCTAAAGGGACAAGCCGAAAGGAAAAGAAGAAGAAACTCAACAACGAACTCCCTAAATACAAGCAGCACACTGACTGTCCCGCCAGGAAAAACAACCTTCTAGAACACTGCTATACCACGCTAAATGATGCATACCGTGCTATCCACCGTGCAGCTTTGGGCTCATCTGATCACTGTTTAATTAATTTAATACCAACACACAGGCACAAATGTACAAAGCCTGTGGTAAAAACAGTGAAAAAGTGGAACAATGAAGCAAAGACAGAACTTCAAGACGACTTGAACACCTTGTACTGCAGATTTGAAAAGGTCAGTTTCATAACCCACACCCACTCAGCCGCACCACAATCACACCTCTGATTTCTGCGTTGACCATCCATGAACAGGATGTGAGACGCATCTTCAAACAACAAAAGATGAACAAAGTGGCAGGCCCAGACCTTGTGTCCCCATCCTGCCTCAAAGTCTGCACGGACCAGCTCGCTCCAGTCTTCACACAGATCTTCAATCGATCTCTGGAACTGTGCGAAGTACCATCCTTTTTCAAAAACTCCATCATCATCCCAGTCCCCAAGAAACCTGCAAATGACACAGGCCTGTCGCCCAGACATCTGTGGTCATGAAGTCCTTTGAACGCCTCGTGCTGGAACACCTCAAGAGCATCACAGGTCCCCTGCCGGACCCCCTGCAGTTTGCCTACCGAGCAAACAGGTCTGCGGATGATGCAGTCAACATGGGACTGCACTTCATCCTGGAACAGCTCGACGGCGCGGGGACCTACGTGAGGATCCTGTTTGTGGACTTCAGCTCTGCATTCAACACCATCATCCCCGAACTCCTCTCCTCCAAGCTTCTCCAGCTCAGCGTCTCACCTGCCATCTGCCAGTGGATTTACAGCTTCCTGACGGGCAGGACACAGCAGGTGAGGCTGGGGGACACCACCTCATCTACACGCACTACCAGCACCGGGGCGCTCCAAGGTTGTGTCCTATGTCCGCTGCTCTTCTCTCTCTACATAAACGACGGCACCTCAACGCACCCGGCTGTCAAACTCCTGAAGTTTGCAGAGGACACCACAGTCATCAGCCTCATCAAAGACGGTGACGAGTCTGCATATCGACAGGAAGTGGAGCGGCGAGAGCCTTGGTGCAACCGACACAACCTGGAGCTGAACACGTCGACACCCGTTGAGACCTTAAAGTTCCTGGGAATTACTGTCTCTCAGGACCTGAAGGGGGAGTTCAACATCAACTCCATCTTCAAGAAGACCCAGCAGAGGATGTACTTCCTGTGGCTTCTGAGGAAGCACAGCCTGCCACAGGAGCTGTTGAGGCAGTTCTACACAGCGGTCATCGAATTAGTCCTGTGTTCTTCCATCACAGTCTGGTTTGGTGCTGCTACAAAAAAGGACAAATTCCGACTCCAATGGACAATCAAAACTGCTGAAAAGATTGTCGGCACCCCCCACCCGCCCTTGAGGACTTGTACGCTGCCAGAACTAAGACAAGAGCATGCAAAATCCTATTGGACCCTCCACATCCTGGTCACCAGCTCTTCCAGCTCCTTCCTTCAGGTAGGCGCTACCGAACAATGCAAACTAAAACTAGCAGACATTGCAGCAGCTTCTTCCCTCTTGCCATTAACTTCTTAAACAGTTAACTTACAATTCCATTGCAACATGCTTCCAATTTTCTGTCTTGAGTTTGTTGTCACATTTCTGTCGGGCCAATTATACATTACTCGTGCACTGTAGCAGTCTCGCCACGCTGCACCATTTACATTTCTGTTGTTGACCAATACTGGCCACTCGTGTGCCTGAGTAGCATCTGCACCATTTGCACAATCGACTGAGTAGTCTGCAACATTTGCAGAATCGACATTTTCTCAGATTATCGCACTACTAGTCACTTTAAACTGCATACATTTCTTGAAGTCCCGGCGCCCTTTGCACAATGGTCATTGCACCGTACTATTGCTCTATTAGTCATTCAAACTGCTCTAATTGCTCGAGGACTCTGCATCTTTTTGCACAATCGTCAAATAAATAAATAGTTGTACCGGCATTACCAGATTACTAGCAACCTTTTATTGCTCAGTGACTGTTTTTGTCAATGTATTTTTGTCTCAAAAGTATTCTCTGTCAATTGACTGTCTGTTGTCGTACTAGTGTGTGGAGCTATTCTTAAGGCAGGAAGCCTCCCTCTGATTAAAAAAAAAAAGATGCGAAAGAGAATATAATTTGCCAAAGATCACATCGACAGGCCTAAAGAGAAATGGGAAAACAATTTTGTGGACTAATGAAAGTAAGATTGTTCTTTTTGGGTCCAAGGGCAGCAGACAGAATGTCAGACGACA
The DNA here is from genome assembly GCF_024500385.1 of Phyllopteryx taeniolatus. Lineage (NCBI taxonomy): Eukaryota > Metazoa > Chordata > Actinopteri > Syngnathiformes > Syngnathidae > Phyllopteryx > Phyllopteryx taeniolatus. The sequence continues at coordinate 25,964,567 of NC_084515.1, forward strand.
CCCAAATACCAAATTCAAACCACAGTTCACTCTGAAGACATTGAAGCATGGTGGTGCAAGGCATTATGAAATGGGGATGTTTCTCTTACTATGGCGTCAGGCCTCTTATCGGGCCGATAAGAAATGCAGAGGAATTGGGATATGTCAAATCCCTGGGCTGAAATACCTGTTCACAGGTGCAAGAACTTGGTTAAGTGTATCCAACACAGATGTGAAGACGACAGAAACAGTGGTTATACAACTCAATATTTAGTAATATTCAGAGGAAAGATAAATCCTAAAGACTTTTGAGTTTATACAGTAAATATTTTAGTTTGTAAAGACACAAATATTTTTTGAACAGCCCAAAATTCAGTTTTCTTCATGTTATTTAAATAATTCATTAAAAAAAAATCCTCATGTTTTGATGAAGAAGATCATGTGCAGTGTTCCCAATGCATGAAAATAAAAACTATTAAAAGGATTGAGAGTTTTACTCACATATTTAAACATTTTGAGCATAACTGTAAAACCACGTGATAATTCATCATTGGTCATGGAAAATTGTGATTACATGAAATCTGTTTACCTCAGTCTCGGATATGACCTGTGTGATTTTCTTGCAAGTGTAGAACGGAGCCACTTCAACGTGGGTAACTCTCCAGTAAGCACCTCGCGATGTATCCAAAATCTTATCATGCTTCTTCAAGATCTTTCTGAAACCTGTGAAATTCAGGTTCTGCAGACATGCATAGAGAGAAACAGAGGTAAATGTACTTCAGCATCATACAAGCACAGAAACATTTAACGTGCACTTTGTCAGGGCACTGAATCGATGGCAACTCGATGTTTCGCCTATCTTTCACTTCATCAGTTAATGCAATAAGGCTTGGTTAGGACAAAACTAGCTTGACGTGGAAATATGGATAAACGACTGAATTGTTTCTCGGCAGTGCCTGCCCCCTATCAATTCTAAAATGATATTATTTTTGAAATTATTTCTATGAGCAAGCCGTTCTGCACAAAGCCATACACAAGTCTACACAGTAATAACGGTATTCACATATATACACATTCTACACCAACATTTGTTATTAAATCTGCCATTTTTTGCCATTATGCTCCTGCTACAAGACATGCGGCCGCAAGTCCGATGACCACACTTATGCTAGAACATGGTGTACGTTATGGACAATCCGTGGTGAGCACAGAAGTCCAATAACAGAACACCACTCGGGTTCTGATCGAGGGGGCCGTTCCTCCCAATCAGGCCCTTCCAGGTCTCACTGTGATTGCCCATGTGAGCATTGAAGTCCTCCAGCAGAACGATGGAGTCCCCAGCGGGAGCGCTCTCCAGCACTCCTCCCAGGACTCCAAAAAGGGTGGGTACTCTGAACAAATAGGAACAAACAACAGTCAGGACCCCTCCCCCGACCCGAAGGCGGAGGGAGGCTACCCTCTCGTCAACCGGGGTGAATCCCAATGTACTGACTATATCTAGTTGGAACTTCTCAACCTCAAACACCAGCTTGGGCTCCTTCCCTTGCCAGAGAGGTGACACTCCACGTCCCTTGAGCCAGTGTCTGTAGCCGGGGATCGGATCAGCCACCGCCCAGCTCACACTGCGTCAGACCCTTATGGTCCCTCCCACAAGTGGTGAAACCATGGGAAGGGGGACACACGTTACCCTTTCAGGCTGTGCCAGCCCGGGCCCCAAGGGTGCAGCCCCGGCACCAGGCGCTCACCTTCGAGCCCCACGTCCAGGCCTGGCTCCAGAGGGCGGCCCCGGTGACCCGCATCCGGGCAAGGGAAACTGATACCCATCTGTCTAATTCATCATAGGGGTTTTTGGAGCTGCGCTTTGTCTGGTCCCTCACTTATGACCTGTTTTCCATGAGTGACCCTACCAGGGGCGTGAAGCCCCAGACAATTTAGCTCCTAGGATCATTGGGACACACAAACCCCTCCACTACGATAAGATGACGGCTCAAGGAGGGGTGAATGAGACATTCAACATAAAAATTCCCATTCCTAATTCAGTGTTCAGCTCATTCAGAATATCTTGGGAACAATTTTCTCCATTCCAAAAATTCCCATATTTGCATTATTCAACACTTTATACTGTAGAATTCTGAAATTTTCACAGTAAAATTTCTACATTGATGACATATTTTACATTCCCTCCTTGTTCAACACTCTTGACCGATTAGAACCATTCTGAATTCTAAAGATTCAGATCATTTAGGACATCTCGTAAACGATTTCCATTCCCAATATTGCCTAAATTCCATCCACCCATCCATCCATCCATTTTCTGAGCCGCTTCTCCTAACTAGGGTCGCGGGCGATTTGGAGCCTATCCCAGCAATCGTTGGGCAGGAGGCGGGGTACACCTTGAACTGGTTGCCAGCCAATCGCAGGGCACATACAAACAAACAACCATTCGCACTCACATTCACACCTACGGGCAATTTAGAGTTTTCAATTAACGTGCATGTTATTGGGATGTGGGAGGAAACCGGAGTGCCCAGAGAAAACCCACGCAGGCACGGGGGCCGGGGATTGAACCCCGCTCCTCAAAACTGTGAGGCTGACGCTCCAACCAGTCGGCCACCGTGCCGCCACCTGAATTCCAATTAATTAAATAATAATTCAACCCATATCAAATTCAAAATATTCTGCTCATTCATGACATCTAGGGCACTATTCCAATTCCCAACATTCCCAAATTTTCTTAAAAAAAAACCCCTCCCAAATTAAAATTTTACATTATTTCCTCCTGCTTCCATATTTCTTAACTGACTCAAACTATTCCAACTTCAATTTGTTCAGTTCATTCCCATTCCCCAAGTTCCCAAAATTTTAAAATAAAATTTCCAAATTAAGAGACTTTTACATATTTACCTCCTCCTGCCATAATTCTCTTCAGACCCAAACCATTTGCAGTCTTACATTCTACTGTACAACCACTTCAAACAACAAAGACTATGGTCAAATACAATAAAAATACATTAAATTTAAAAAAGAATCATAGGACGAGAATAGAACAGTCGAGTTGCAAATGATTCAATGCCCTTACAATGAAATGACCTTGATGAACAAGAATATTCACAGACACTTCAGTTCATTTTCTATACGAATTAGTTCAAAGTTCAGTTCATCGTTCCATAAATGAACTAGTTCCGTTTATAGCTCATAATTAAAATTTTGAGCTAAGTTCACCGTTCCAAAACCAAACTAGTTCACAATTCTTTCTTTTTTTCCCCCCAATAAGTTGCTGATGGGCTATTATCCTCCAAATACTGGCATTTCATTTCCCCATTGTTGCCACCCATGCAGTCCACACTAGTAGCCAGCTGTACCTTTCATCCTTAAATGTCAAAAACATGAGGAAAATCTGGTTGCTTGACTGGTGTTTTTAAAAATGAGGAATTAAAAAAACAATAATTATTATTATTTTTGTTTTGTGTTTTAAAAACAGGACTTTAGTCCTAAATGTGCAAACAAAACACAGAACACAGTATGACTGGGAACGAAGGTGAAAGGACATTAATAACTTTGCATTCCTCTATAAAAATAAATAATAAATAAATAATTTTAATGCAGCCCTATGGGGGGCACAAGTCAGTGCAAACTGTAGGCCGGTCCCAAGCCCGGATAAATGCAGAGGGTTGCGTCAGGAAGGGCACCCGGCTTAAAACCTTGCCAAACAAATATGAGCGTTCATCCAAAGAATTCCATACCGGATCGGTCGTGGCCCGGGTTAACAACGACCGCCACCGGCGCCGTCAACCTGCGGGGCGCCGTTGGAAATTCAGCTACTGTGGGTCGAAGTCAAAGAAGAAGAAGCGGTGGAAAGCGGGTTCTTTGGCAGAAAGAGAAGAGGAAAGCACAGAGCCTAGAACTCAATGTGGGGACTTTGAATGTTGGGACTATGAGAGGAAAATCTCGGGACTTGGTTGACATGATGATTAGGAGAATGGCTGATATATTGTGTGTCCAGGAGACCAGGTGGAAAGGCAGTAAGGCTAGATGTTTACGGGCAGGGTTTAAATTATTTTCCCATGGTGGAGATGGGAAGAGAAACGGAGTCGGTGTTATTTTAAAAGAAGAGTTGGCTAAGAAGGTCTTGGAAGTGAAAAGAGTATCAGATCGAATGATGAGGCTGAAATTTGAAATTGAGGGTGTTATGTGTAATGTGATTAGTGGCTATGCCCCACAGGTAGGATGTGACTTAGAGGTGAAAGAGAACCGGGGTGAATCCCAATGTACTGACTATATCTAGTTGGAACTTCTCAACCTCAAACACCAGCTTGGGCTCCTTCCCTTGCCAGAGAGGTGACACTCCACGTCCCTTGAGCCAGTGTCTGTAGCCGGGGAGTTAGACGAAGTAGTTCTGAGCATCCCAGACAGAGAGAGAGTCGTGATTGGTGGAGATTGTAACGGACATGTTGGTGAAGGAAATAGGGGTGACGAAGAAGTGATGGGTAAGTACGGCATTCAGGAAAGGAACTTGGAGGGACAGATGGTGGTAGACTTTGAAACAAGGATGCAAATGGCTGTAGTGAACACTTTTTTCCAGAAGAGGCACGAACATAGGGTGACCGACAAGAGCGGAGGTAGAAGCACGCAGGTGGATTACATCTTGTGCAGACGATGTAATCTGAAGGTCGCAGTTCGATGATCGACTTTGTGGTCGTGTCATCGGACTTGCGGCCGAATGTCTTGGACACTCGGGTGAAGAGAGGGGCGGAGCTGTCAACTGATCACCACCTGGTGGTGAGTTGGCTCCGATGGTGGGGGAAGATGCCGGTCCGACATGGCAGGCCCAAACGTATTGTGAGGGTCTGCTGGGAACGTCTGGCAGAATCCCCTGTCAGAAGGAGTTTCAACTCCCACCTCCGAAAGAGTGGTCCGAGTGGACCATGTTCCGCGCCTCCATTGCTGAGGCGGCCGACCGGAGCTGTGGCCGCAAGGTGGTCGGTGCCTGTCGTGGCGGCAATCCCCGAACCCATTGGTGGACACCAACGGTGAGGGATGCCGTCAAGCTGAAGAAGGAGTCCTATCGGGCCTTTTTGGCCTGTGGGACTCCTGAGGCAGCTGATGGGTACCGGCTGGCCAAGCAGAATGAAGCTCTGGTGGTCGCTGAAGCAAAAACTCGGGCATGGGAGGAGTTCGGTGAAGCCATGGAGAAAGACTTCCGACGGCTTCGAGTAAATTCTGGTCCACCATCCGACGTCTCAGGAGAGGAAAGCAGTGCACCACCAACACTGTGTATAGTGGGGATGGGGCGCTGTTGACCTCGACTCGGGACGTTGTGAGTCGGTGGGGAGAATACTTCGAAGACCTCCTCAATTTCACCGACACGCCTTCCCATGAGGAAGCAGAGTGCGGGTTCTCTGAGGCGGGCTCTCCTATCTCTGGGTTTGAGGTCACCGAGGTAGTAAAAAAGCTCCTCTGTGGCAGGGCCCCGGGGTGGATGAGATTCGCCTGGAGTTCCTAAAGGCACTGGATGTTGTGGGGCTGTCCTGGTTGACACGCCTCTGCAACATCGCGTGGACATTGGGGACAGTGCCTCTGGATTGGCTACTGCCCCCGCGACCCGACCCGGATAAGCGGTAGAAAATGGATGGATGGATATCAGAATCGTCTTTATGTCCAAAAAACACACGAGGAATTTCTCTCCGGTAATTGGAGCCGCTCTAGTACGACAACAGACAGTCAATTGACAGAGAACACTTTTGGGACATAAAGACATTTGAGAAAAACAGTCACTGAGCAATAAAGGGTTGCTAGTTATCTGGTAATGCCGGTACACTTTTAATTTTTTTTTGACAATTGTGCAAAAAGATCCAGAGTTCTCTAGCACTTAGACCAGTTCGAATGACTAATATTGCAATAGTCTGGTGCAATGACCATTGTCCAAAGGGCGCCGAGACTTCAATCTGGGACAATGTTGATTGTGCAAATGTTGCAGATAATCCTCAGTCAGTGTGCAAATGGAGCAGAAGCTACTCTGGCGTGAGGGGCCAGTATTGGTCAACAACAGATATGGAAATAGTGCAGCATGGTGACTTTATCCGAGGTCAGGTCACGGGGGCAGTAGGTTTAGCAGGGACGGCAGACTTCCCTCTCCCCAGCCGCTTAATCCAGCTCTTCCGGGGGGATCCCGAGGCATTCCCAGGCCAGCCGAAAGACTGCGCGTGTCCTGGGTCGTTCCTGGGGTCTCCTCACGGTGGGACGTGTCCGAAACACCTCACCAGGGAGGCGTCGGACCGGTATCTTCCCCCACCATCGGAGTCAACTCACCACCAGGAGGTGATCAGTTGATAGTTCCGGCCCTCTCTTCACCCGAGTGTCCAAGACATGCGGCCGCAAGTCCGATGACACAACCACAAAGTCGATCATCGAACTGCGACCTAGGGTGTCCTGGTGCCAAGTGCACGTGTGGGCACCCTTATGCTTGAACATGGTGTTCGTTATGGACAATCCGTGATGAGCACAGAAGTCCAATAACAGAACACCGCTCGGGTTCTGATCGGGGGGGGCCGTTCCTCCCAATCACGCCCTTCCAGGTCTTACTGTCATTGCCCACGTGAGCATTGAAGTCCCCCAGCAGAACGATGGAGTCCCCAGTGGGAGCGCTCTCCAGCACCCACTCCAAGGACTCCAAAAAGGGTGGGTACTCTGAACTGCTGTTTGGTGCATTGGCACAAACAACAGTCAGGACCCATCCCCCCACCCAAAGGGAGGCTACCCTCTCGTCCACTGGGGTGAACCCCAATGAACAGGGATAGTGCCCTGTATAATTGCACAAGAAACCAGCTGACTAAAGAAATTAACATCGCAAAGAGAAATTATGCAGTAAAGTTAGAAAAACAGTTTACCACTGACGACTCTAAATCAGTCTGGCATACATTACAATCGCATTAAATCGCTAACCAATTGACGATCCCCCCAAGCTCAGAACAATAGTGGACAAGCCGACGACTTGAACACCTTCTACTCCAGATTTGAAAAGGATGCTTCCATACCACACACCCATCCAGCCACACCACCGACCACCATCACACCTCTGACTTCTGCATTGACCATCCATGAACAGGATGTAAGACACATCTTCAAACAACAAAAGATTAACAAAGCGGCAGGCCCAGACCTTGTGTCCCCATCCTGCCTCAAAGTCTGCGCAGACCAGCTCGCTCCAGTCTTCACACAGAGCTTCAATAGATCTCTGAAACTGTGCGAAGTACCTTCCTGTTTTAAATGCTCCACCATCATCCCAGTCCCCAAGAAAGCTGCAATCACCGGTCTTAATGACTACAGGCCTGTCGCCTCAACATCTGTGGTTATGAAGTCCTTTGAACGCCTCGTGCTGGAACACCTCAAGAGCGTCACAGGTCCCCTGCTGGACCCCCTGCAGTTTGCCTACCGAGCAAACAGGTCTGCGGATGATGCAGTCAACATGGGACTGCACTTCATCCGAGAACACCTCGACGGCGCACGGACCTACGCGAGAATCCTGTTCGTGGACTTCAACTCTGCGTTCAACACCATAATCCCTGAACTCCTCTCCTCAAAGCTTCTCCAGCTCAGCGTCTCGCCTGCCATCTGCCAGTGGATTTACAGCTTCCTGACGGGCAGGGGGACACCACCTCATCTACACGCACTACCAGCACCGGGGCACTCCAAGGTTGTGTCCTCTCTCCGCTGCTCTTCTCTCTCTACACAAACAACTGCACCGCAACGCACCCGGCTGTCAAACTCCTGACGTTTGCAGATGACACCACAGTCATCGGTCTCATCAAAGACGGTGACGAGTCTGCGTATCGATAGGGAGTGGAGTGGCTGGAGCTGTGGTGCGGCCGACACAACCTGGAGCTGAACACGCTCAACACTGTAGAGATGATTGTGGACTTCAGGAGGCATCCTTCGCCACAGCTGCCCCTCACGCTGTCCAACTGCCTTGTGTCAACCGCCGAGACCTTCAAGTTCCTGGGAATTATAGTCTCTCAGGACCTGAAGTGGGAATTCAACATCAACTCCGTCCTCAAAAAGGCCCAGCAGAGGATGTACTTCCTGCGGCTTCTGAGGAAGCACGGCCTGCCACAGGAGCTGTTGAGGCAGTTCTACACAGCGGTCATCGAATCAGTCCTGTGTTCTTCCATCACAGTTTGGTTTGGTGCTGCTACAAAAAATGTCAAACTCCGACTGCAAGAGACAATCAAAACTACTGAAAAGATTGTCGGTACCCCACTACCCACCCTTGAGGACTTGCATGCTGCTAGAACTAAGACAAGAGCATGCAAAATCCTCTTGGACCCTTCACATGCTGGTCATCAGCTCTTCCAGCTCCTTCCCTCAGGTAGGCGCTACCGAACAATGCAAACTAAAACTAGCAGACATTCCAACAGCTTCTTCCCTCTTACCATTAACTTCTTAAACAGTTAAATTACAATTCCATTGCAACATGCTGCCAATTTTTTTGTCTTGAGTTTGTTGTCACATGTCTGTTGTTGACCAACACTGGCCACTCATGTGCCTGAGTAGTATCTGCACCATTTGCACAATCGACTGAGTAGTAGCTGCAACATTTTCACAATCGACATTGTCCCAGATTATCGCACTGCTAGTCACTTTAAACTGGATACATTTCTTGAAGTCTCGGCGCCCTTTGCACAATGGTCATTGCACCAGACTATTGCTCTATTAGCCATTCAAACTGCTCTCATTGCTAGAGAACTCTGCATCTTTTTGCATAATTGTCAAAAAAAAAAAAAAAAAAAAAAAAAAAAAAACTGTACTGGCATTACCATATTACGAGCAACCTTTTATTGCTCAGTGAGTTTTTCTCAATGTCTTTACGTCTCAAAAGTATTTTCTGTCTGTTGTCGTCCTAGAGCGGCTCCTTGTGTGTTTTTGACATACTTGGCAAATAAATATGATTCTGATAAATAGTCTCACATGTGGTGATGTCATATAAGCGAATGAGGTGTCAGGAGCCCCAGCAAGGCTGGAGCAATGAACCTTGGTGGTATTCTCTGCACAATATTGGAAAAAATGACATTGCAATTTTCCTTAACCCTGCGATATAGATTGCAATGGTAAAATACTAAGCATATCATACACGTAACATGAAAACCAGCACACATTTATCTTTTTTCTTCTCTAGAAAAAACTATGCTCAGTAGAGCACAAAAGTATACAGTTATTTGTATGAAGGCTACCTTTATTAAAAAACACTGCTGTATTTGCAATAGTCCAGCCAGACATGAAGTTAAAATAATTTCTTTTCATGCCCAGTGATGCTGTCGTCATTGGCACATTCCTCACACTTTTTTTAAAATAATAATGTATTTTACACCTATGTTTTAACATATTCAAGTATTTCTATATTTGAGTGCATTAGTTTAAGCAAAACACATTGTATACACCTAAAGTTTGCCACTTCAATAATGCCGCGGCTCTCCACTTCCCCAAAGTGTAATGTATTGCGAAATGTATTTGTTCATCACATGCTGAAGAGAAATACCATAAAGGCATGTGTGTAATTTTTTTCCGGCATCCTCATTAATAGTTATCGTACAAAAAATAAGTAACTCAGGGCTGCTCTGTGTGTCTTGTTTGATGGGTTATAATTTACAGTAACATTGGTGCAAATCTTATTAGCATGTATAACAGGTCCCTCTGCTGGTCACCTATTAATATTACAGTTCATTGACTGCATATCAATACACCTATATTGTGAAGGACCCTGCGATGTGACAATTGCATTTATCGACATTGCGATGACAATGCTCAAACGATATATTGTGCAGCCCTACCAGACACCCTACAGAGGAAACTGATTTCGGCCACTTGTGTCCGCAATCTTGTTCTTTCGGTCAGACTCACAGCTTGCAACCATAGGTGAGGGTGGGAACATAGCTCGACCGGTAAATCGAGAGTTTCGCTTTTCGGCTAAGCTCCATCTTCACCACCCAAAGTAGTGTGCAACATTATACTCGCTTATAAGGTCCTACACAATATTGCTACAAAGCACAGTATCCCTCTCTGTGATGAAGTCAATGATGCACCTGAGCCAGCTGATAATGAAGAAATACTGTACCTCGGACTTTCTCTTAGAGTGAGATAGTGACTGGACATGCAGTTAGGGATGCCACTGTCAGGAACAATTTTTGAACAATGATTTATGGATGTGTCTGCAAATATTAAGCATTCCAATTTGAGTTTGAATTTAATACTTTATTGTTAGATTTTTACAGCTTTTGAGAGTATAATTTTATTTTGACTTTAATGATCTGTCGTGTGAAGTAAGGGTGCGCGGTATAAACGGCATACTCGGGAGAAAGTGCAGATTTGACCGAAGGTATCGCTTTGGACTCCATCCATTTATTTTCTTCCGCTTATCCGAGGTCGGGTTGCGGGGGCAGTAGATTTAACTTATCTCTCCCCAGCCACTTCCTCCAGCGCCTCCGAGGGGATACTGAAGCGTTCCCTAGTCTCTCCAGCGTGTCCTGGGGCGTCCCCGGGGTCTCCGCCCACTGGGACATGCCCGGAACACCTCACCAGGGAGGCGTCCTGGAGGCATCCTAAACAAATGGCCGAGCCACCTCATCTGGCTCCTCTCAATGCGGAGGAGCAGCGGCTCTACTCTGAGCTCCTCCCGAAAGATCGAGCTTCTCACCCTATCGCTAAGGGAGAGCCTGGAAGCCCTGCGGAGGAAAATCATTTCGGCCGCTTGTATCCGGGATCTTGTTATTTCGGTCACGACCCACAGCTTGTGACCATAGATGAGGGTAGGAACGTAGATTGACCAGTAAATAGAGAGCTTCGCTTTTCGGCTTAGCTCCTTCTTCACCACAACGGACTGATACAAAGTCAGAATTACTGCAGACGCTGCAGTAATTCCGCCTGTCGATCTCCCGTTCCATTCTCCCCTCACTCCTGAACAAGACCCCAAGATATTTGAACTCCTCCACTTGGGGAACGCTCTCATCCCCGAACTGGAGATTGAACTCCACCCTTTTCCGACTGCGGACCATGGTCTCAGATTTGGAGGTGCTGATCCTCATCCCACCCGCTTCCCACTCGGCTGCGAGCCGCTCTAGTAAGAGTTGGAGATCATGGCCTGATGAAGCCAACAGAACCACATCATCTGCAAAAAGCAGAGATGCAATACTGAGGCCACCAAACCGGACCCTTTCTACACCTCGGGTGCGCCTAGAAATTCTGTGCATAAGAGTTATGAACAGAATCGGTGACAAAGGGCAGCGTTGGTGGAGTCCAACCCTCACCGGAAATGAGTGTCCAATTTTCTGCCGGCAATGCGGACCAAACTCTGACACCGGTCATACAGGGACCGAACAGCCCGTATCAGGAGGTTCGGTACCCCATACTCCCGAAGCACCCCCCACAGGACTCCCCGAGGGACATGGTCAAACGCCTTCTCCAAGTCCACAAAACACATGTAGACTGGTTGGGTGAACTCCCATGCACCCTCGAGGACCCTCCCAAGGGTGAAGAGCTGGTCCACTGTTCCACGTCCAGGAAGAAAACCACAATGCTCCTCCTGAATCTGAGATTCGACTGGTCGGACCGGCAACATCACCCATCATCGGAGCCAACTCACCACCAGGTGGTGATCAATTGACAGCTCCGCCCCTCTCTTCACCCGAGTGTCCAAGACATGCGGCCACAAGTTCGATGACACGACCATAAAGTCGATCATCATACGGCGACCTAGGATGTCCTGGTGCCAAGTGCACGTGAGGACACCCTCATGCATGAACATGGTGTTCGTTATGGACAAACCGTGGTGGGCACACAAGTCCAATAACAGAACACCACTCGGGTTCTGATCGGGGGGGCCGTTCCTCCCAGTCACGCCCTTCCTGGTCTCACGATCATTATAGCACACAATAATTCCTAAATAAAAAGTATTTGTATTTATTGTCCTGTTCTGTACTGTATAACGACTGCTGCCTGTATAATTTCTTCTGCCTCTTGGCTTTTGAAGAGATTTTATCTCTCAAAAAGCTTTTACCTGATTAAATAAAGGATGAAATATAAAATAAGGCCTGCCCGTGAGCTGCTGGACTGTGATGTGAGACCTTCACCTGTCAATCCAATGATGCTGAAAATGCGTTCGCTGAGGTCATCTACTGCCTGAATATTGATGTGTGCCGCTGTGCTTATGGTTTATAAACATTTAACTTACCCAAAGGTGTTTTCCCCACATAACACATACACGCACAGATATATACAGCGGATAAAATAAGTATTTAACACGTCACCATTTTTCTCACTAAATATAGTTCCAAAGGTGCTATTAACCTGAAAATTTCACCAGATGTTGGGAAGAACCCAACTAATCCACACATATAAAGAAAGTAGAACAAATAAACTCAGAAATTAAGTTGTATGTAAAAATTCAAAATGACACAGGGAAAAAGTATTGAACACGAAGAAAGGGTGGTGCAAAAGGCAAGCAAGTAGCAATCCAGCCCCTTGTCAGTGCAAATGCATATCAGCTGGTTCAGTCCTAATTGATGACCTACAAAAAAGTCTCATTGCCAAGGTGTGAGTGAAGATGTTAGAATAAATATATATAAATTATCTCATGTTTACTCTAATCAAAGCATGCATTTAGCAGTATAATGTTGATCGTATCATAAAAGTTGACGTCTGTGAAGAGGACTGTGCCCTCATCAAAAGGTAGCGGCTGGAACATTTTCCGGTCAAAGGTCAAAGGTTGAAGTAATCAGCGCTGCTGAAGAACACATCTGCATCTGGACCATGAGTCATATATGTGATTGTTTTACGTTGCTGCTGTGTGTGCCCTTATCTCAAGAGAGCAGGAGCAACGTTTGTGTAATTAGGAACAGCCCTAAGAAAATAAAAAGAGAGGGATCGGCAGAGTGTGCTCAGAGCGGTAGGAGATTGTAACTGCGAACAACTGACCGTTCTCCTCGCGAGTAAATGTGCAAATAATAGCGCAACGGTGGACGACTGGTTAGCACATCCGCCTCACAGTTCTGAGGACAGGGGTTCAAATCCCGGTGCCGCCTGTGTGAAGTTTGCATGTTCTCCCCGTGCCTGCATGGGTTTTCTACGGGTACTCAGGTTTCCTCCCACATCCCAAAAACATGCATTAATTGGTGACTCTAAATTGCCCGTAGGTGTGAATGTGAGTGCGAATGGTTGTCTGTTTATATGTGCCCTGCGATTCGCTGGCGACCATTTCAGGGTGTACTCTGCCTCTCGCCCGAAGATAGCTGTGATCGGATCCAGCACGCCCTCGACCCTAGTGAGGATAAGCGGAATGGAAGATGCATGAATGAATGAATGTGCAAATAATACAGTCCTCTACAAATTTAGACCAGCTTGAGATGACTTGTAGTGCAATCATCTGGAACAGTGACAATTGTGCAAATGGTGCAGATACTTCAAGCACGAGTGCCCAGTATTTGTTAACAACAGGTACGCAAATAGTGCAGATTAACAAGACTACTATAGTGAGTGCACAAAAAATATAGTAGTTTCCCAACAGAGATGTGCATAATTGGCAGCATGTTATAATGGAATTATAAATTAACTGTTTAAGAAGTTAATGGCAAGAGGGAATAAGCTATTGGAATGTCTGCTGGTTTTAGTTTGCTTTGTTCAATAGCGCCTAACTGAAGGAAGGAGCTGGAAGAGGTGGTGACCAGAATGTGGAGGGTCCAAGAGGATTTGGCATGCTCTTGTCTTAGGTCTGGCAGCGTACAAGTCCACAAGGGTCGGTAGGGGGGGTACAGCCAATTTTTTCGAAGTCTTGATTGTCCGTTGCAGTCTGAGTTTGTCCTTTTTTCTGGCAGCGCAAAACCAGATTGTGATGGATGTGCTCCTGTGGCAGACCATGCTTCCTCAGAAGCCGCAGGAAGTACATTCTCTGCTGGGCCTTTTTGAGGCGAGAGTTGATGTTGGTCTCCCACTTCAGGTCCTGAGAGACTGTAATTCACAGGAACTTGAAGGTCTCATCGGTTGACACAGGGCAGTTGGACAGCGTGAGGAGCAGCAGTGCCAAAGGATGCTTCCTGAAGTCCACGATTAACTCCACAGTTTTGGGCGAGTTCACCACAGTGCCAGGCGCTCTACTTCCTATCGATATGCAAACTTGTCACCGTCTTTGATGAGGCCGATGACTGTGGTGTCGTCTGCAAATTTCTGGAGTTTGACAGCTGGGTGGGTTGAGGTGCAGTCCGTGTAGCGAGAGGAGGAGCGGAGAGAGTACACATCCTTGCGGTGCCCCGGTGAATGCGGATGAGGTGGTGTCAGGAAGCTGTAAATAGGATCCTCGCGTAGGTCCCCGCGCCGTCGAGGTGTTCCAGGATGAAGTGCAGTCCCATGTTGACTGCGTCGTCCGCAGACCTGTTTGCTCGGTAGGCAAACTGCAGCGGGTCCACCAGGGGACCTGTGACGCTCTTGAGGTGGTCCAGCACGAGGATTCAAAGGACTTCATGACCACAGCTGTCAGGGCAACAGGCCTGTAGTCATTCAGACCCGAGATTGCAGTTTTTTTGGGGACTGGGATGATGGTGGAACGTTTGAAACAGGGCGGTACTTCACACAGTTACAGAGATCTATTGAAGATCTCTGTGAAGACTGGCGCGAGCTGGTCAGCGCAGTCTTTGAGGCACGATGGGGACACAAGTTCTAGGCCCGCCGCTTTGCTGATCTTTTGTTGTTTGAAGATACGTCTGTCATTCTGTTGGTAGATAGTCAACGCAGAAGGCGGAATCAGAGATGTGTTGGTTGTCGGTGGTGCGCCTGGGCGGCTCTGTGATGTGAAAGTGTCCTTTTCAAATATTCAGTAGAAGGTGTTAAGTCCTCAGCTAGTCCTGTATTGTTCCTTGCTTTGGGGGATGGTCGCTTGAAGTTGGTTCATGATTGTCATCCACGGCAGACGGACGAGTTGTTAGCAGTAAACTGTTTTTCCAGCTTTTCTGCATAATTCCTCTGTGCTGTTAATTTCTTTTGTCAGCTGGTTCCTAGCGCGATTGTACAGGGCTCTCTCCCCACTTCGATAGGAGTCCTCTTAAGCCTGGCGAAGTTAATGAAATTTGGCAGTGACCCACGGTTTGTTGCTATTCAACGTGTGAAATGTATTTGTTGGTAAACACACATCTTCACAGAAACTGATATAGGATGTGATACAGTCCGTTTTGTCATCCAGGCTGCCAGTTGAAGTTCACTCCAATCTGTGCAGTCAAAACAGTCTTGAAGTTCTATCTTTGCTTCATTGGTCCACTTCATCGCGGTTATCACCACAGGCTTATCACTTTTAAGTTTGTGCCTGTAGATTTGTATGACATGAATTAAGCAGGGATCAGACCAGCCCAGAGCTGCACGGGGAATATCTCAGTATGCGTCATTTAGCGTGGTGTAGGAGTGGTCTAGAATGTTGTTTTTCCTGGTGGGACAGTAATGTGCTGTTCGTGTGTGCTGAGTTCTGGTTGACCTTTGCTTTGTTCAAGTCCCTAAGAATAATGAGGGGTGAATCTGGGTTCTTTTTTTCAAGTTCGTTTACTTGTTCAGAGAGCGATTGTGTAACCCTGGGGATGAATGTAAACAAAGGCGAGGATGAAAGAAGCAAACACGTGCGCTGAATAGAATGAAAACAGTGACTCCAACTCCGGGATGCAGTATGTGGAGAGCTCCATGACGTCGAGACACCATTTTTCGTTAACAATGAAGCATATTCCGCCGCCTTTTGTATTCCCCAATAACTCTGTAAAGTAGTCTGCATGGTGTAGTTGGAAGCCCGGAAACAATACGGCACGTTCACAAAGCCATGTCTCTGTGAAGCACAGGGAGGCAGAATGTCCGAAGTCTTTAATGGTTCTTTGTGAGAAGCTGAAGCTCGTACATTTTGTTGGGTAGGGAACGTAGATTTGCGAGATGAATCGACGAGTATGGCATTCGGAATCCTCACTTACGGAGGTTGACCTGCACTCCAGCTCGCTTCCCTCTGAGGTGTTGCCTTCGCCTCCATGCACTATAGGCCGCGGCCGCCCCGGCGATGAGAAACTCCGAGGAAAAACTGAGCGGATTTGTGAAAGTTGGTGAAAGAAAGTCCGCAGTAATGTTTAGCAAGTCTTCCCTTGTGTAAGTCCTGTAAAGTCTCCAAAGACCAATGAAAAACACAAAAACATGGACAGTATTAGAGAGCGCATTACAGAGGCGACCACACGGTAAGGCGCCATCTCTTCCTCATTAGTGCACTTCCGACCCACTCATGCGGAGTTCTGAACACACTCACACAGACGTCACACACACACACTGAGCTCCCTGTCACACTGATGTCAGACAATGCCCGTAACAATGGTGTGTCCCATCCCTCTCCGCCAAGCACGCTATCTACCAAGGCTACTCTCCAATCGATGTATTCGGCACCCCGATCTATACTATCTGAAATGTCTCTGATAGCAGAAGATCGACTCTCAAAATTAAATGTCGATACGTTTGATATTTTAACATTTGAGGGACTGTATTTGCAGCGTCGTATCAGAAAGGGAATCAGTGGTATCAATCATTGGCAGACGTACAGGAGCAAATAGCTGCACACTCTCCATGCAGCATAAGCCATACAACGCAAATCACACGTAAAGCGCCTCTCACTGGCCAGGAGGTAAATCGACTCAGAGGATTTGTTGAATCGATATTGAATTGTGGGGGGAAAAATTGCAATGTATTAATGAATCGATAGTTTTACCCACCCCTAGTAGACGGTAGAAATTTAGCAAAAGTACTGGTGTAACGACTCATTCCTTATACTGATGTACCGATTTATATTGCTACGAGCCAACTGGACTGATCTGTGCTCGGCAAACTCCAGAAGCCTTCTGGTTGATTTAATTGTTTTAAAAGGTAATGAATCGGTTGCATCGATACTCGGAAATAATCCATTGTTTTTTATGCACGGCAGACTTTATTAGAGGTGTGTATGTGTTGTATTTCCAAGAAAAATGCTTGCTATTCCTTTTACTTTAAATGTTTCAGTTAGGTGTTGTATGAAAGGAGAGAAGGTTAGCACTCCCCTTGACAAGGACGGAAATGGCCCCTGTGGCCTGCAGTACATATACGGTTAAGGCATTGCCACCTACTTAGTGGCATCTCTAACCAAGTTTACTGCGATTGGCTGGCAACCAGTTCAGGGTGTACCCCGCCTCCTGCCGGATGACAGCTGGGATAGGCTCCAGCACGCCCGCGACCCTAGTGAGGAGAAGCGGCTCAGAAAATGCATGGATGGATGTTTGAGTTAGCACATGTCAGTTAGCACTGTCAAGGCTACATTGTTCTTCGTCTCTACATTTCCTTTTCGACACCCCACATCTAATCACTCCGTTCTGTAGTGCCCCTAGTGGTTGGATGAGACATCACAGTATGTGTGTGTTGCTTTTTAAGCACTTTTATTGCCGTTTAAGATGTCGGCCTGTCTGGTAGATGGCAGATGTGAAGGAGGAATGCAAGGAATGCTTCTGAATTCTTATGAATAAGGATGGTGTGTGTGACTCGCAGCGCTCGTCGTGTATGCTGAAGCTCGCTAGCCCTAACAGAGAAGAGATGCGTTTCTGATCAACATCGTTCAGCAGTGATAAAGTGTAAGTGTTGCGAATGTAATTATCGTATCGTAAATGTGTACAGTAGAAATGCTGAGAGCTTAGCTGAATGCGCGACCAAGCGCGACCATCGAAGAAAAATTTTTAGCTCTGAAAGACCAATAAAAGAGTACGAGGAGGAACTTTGTGGCACAAAAGATGAGAACTTCTACACGCTGTTTCCAAGGCTCACTTTGTGCTCCAAAGACAAGGTTTGTTAATTTATTTAGCTCTCTACGTACTATTAACACTATTCCGAAAATATTTTTCTCATGAAAACCTCACAGTGCTTAGTTTCTAGCCAATAGTATTTGACCGTGGGATTCACACAGGGATTCTCAAACTTTGGGTCCAGCTAGACTCCTTACAGTGGAGACAATTTTCCAAGGATCCCCTCATAATTCTAACACCAATTTAACATCTCTTTTTTACCGAGCAAGTAAAATCATATCTGAAATAATATAGATAACAATAAATTGCTGATATCCCCTTTATTGCGAAGCATTAAAAATACATAAGGAAAATCTTAATATTTAATGACAATAAATAATTTTGCCTTATGCCCTTACAAGAAACAACAAGAATTTAGGTAATTTCACCTGCACTGTCCAGGATTCACAGTCACATTGGATGAATTTTTGGCTAAAAAGTTACTGAATCGATTCTCAGCCACTGAAAGATTTCAGATTGCATTGTTGTAAATGAACCAATAACGTCCTTGAACCAAATTGGCAACCATGAATCATCATACGAATTGAATCGTTGCCAAAATGAATCGTTACACACCTCATCCGAAGATGTAAGATCTAGACTTTACGGATCAATCTCGATAATTCTGATAGAATAATAATTAAATAGATAATTCTGAGGGACCGCTAGTTCGCACTGGCGTGTCCACTTTAAAAGGCACAGTTTTGGCCACGAATGTGTACATTAGCGGGGGGTGGGCTTGGTTTGGCGGACGACAGGGAAAGCTGCGTGGAAGTTGGAAGAGGGAAGAAAAAAAAATAAAAATAAAAAGTCAGCTGAGGGAGTGGGATTTCGCACTGGTGTACTTTCTAATCCTTGCATCCATGGCAGATTCCAAGCAACACTTCTGACAAGTGTTGTTAGCACATAACGAGGATGAGGAGTAATTAACAAAGACGCCATGCCAACCGCTAAGATATCTAGTAATGTGTGAAACACCAGAATAATTACTTAGGTTGTACCATAGGCATAATTTGCGGGGGTGACACGGGGGACAATTTTTCAGGGAGCTGTTTTTGTCCCCTGTAGTTTTTTACCATCCACAAGCATTGTTATAGAAGAATAAATGGAGATGCGAGAAGCAATAGACACGACGAGTGCTCGGACCACGCAGAAAACACCCAACAATTACAGCAGCATTGGTTGATACTATCAACCAATATCAACATGATGGTACTCTAAATGTCGCTAAGATCACCTTTTCCCCCTGCCCACCAAATGGAGCGTACAGTGTTCAATAGTGATGTGACGGTCGCGAACAAAACGGTTCTAAGATCCGGATCAAGCGAATGATTGGGAGCCGCTTTCGTCGTTCACTTAAGACAGAGACCGCACATGTATGGTCAATATGTGTGACCTCTCTCTAACTACGCGAAGCAGAAGTGGGGAGGGGCGGGAGCACACACAGCAGCACACAGACGAAGAAAGAAGACGATTGAGAAACCGAGCAAGGGGTGATAAATGAAAACACAAATGTGTTGGTAAGGAATAGGAAAACGAGTGATAAAGGAGGAAAATCTGGACACACTTTACTAACAATACAAAGGCAGTGTAAAGTCAGAAGAAGAAGAAACCAGATCAGCTCCTCAAAAGCTGAGACGATAGATAAATTATCTGAATACAGATTTTTTTATTTTTGTTTCACATATTTTAATTTATATTCTGTTGTGCTAGTGTTTTGCAGTGATTCTGTGTTGGTTGACTTTAAATTTAATACAAAAAAGTTCAACTTAAAATATTAGTTGTAAATATTTATGCTTGTTTTTGTATTTTATTGTAGCACCAAGTAGAGTGAATAAATAAAGGCATCCATCCATCCATTTTCTGAGCCACTTCTCCTCACTAGGGTCGCGGGCGTGCTGGAGCCTATCCCAGCTGTCAGGAGGCGGCGTACACCCTGAACTGGTTGCCAGCCAATCGCAGGGCACATACAAACAAACAACCATTCGCACTCACGGTCACTCCTACGGGCAATTTTAGAGTCTCCAATTAATGCATGTTTTTGGGATGTGGGAGGAAACCGGAGTGCCCGGAGAAAACCCACGCAGGCACGGGGAGAACATGCAAACTCCAGACAGGCGGGGCCGGGGATTGAACCCGAGTCCTCAGAACTGTGAAATAAATATAATGGAAAGTATTGTAGTTTTTCCCATTATTATGCATAATCTGACATTATTTTTGCATAATAAATTGACTTAAGTAACAAAAAAAAATCTGAAGAGTCATTCTGGAGCTGAAAGAGGCGGCTCTTTTTAGTGAGCCGATCCAAAAGAATCTGTTCGAGTCTGTGCAACGAGGAAGTAGCAGAACACTGTGCGTGTGTGCCAAATATAAAAAGATTGCTACCTCCTCCTAAAAGAGGCAAGTTTCCTAATCAATGTTTGAAAATCAGTGAGATGTTCATTAGACAGCCGCCAGCACAAAAAAACAAAATGTATTGAATTTCTTGTTGTATACTGAGGACATTTGGGTTTCAGATCAAAAGATGAATATGAAACAAAATTTCAGAATTCCAGCTTTTATTTCTTGGTATTTACAGCAAGATGTGTTAAACAACTTAGGACAGACCACCTTTTGTTTGAAGCCACCCACTTTTCAAGTGAGCAAAAGTATTGGAACATGTGACTGATGGGTGTTTCTAATTGCTCAGGTGCTGCCTTTTAGACTGATTGATTAAACATTAGATAGCGCTTATTTTTGGCTTTGGGTTTCACCTATGAAAACTGCATTTGCTGTTAAGCAAACATGAAGACCAGAGAGCTGTCTATGGGAGAAAAGCAAACCATTTTGAAGCTGAAAGAAGAGGGAAAATCAATCAGAGCTATTGCACAAACATTGGGCATAGCCAATACAACAAATTGGAATGTCCTGAAAATGAAAGAAACTTGTGTAACGAGCAACAGACATCGAACAGGTCGGCCAAGGGTATCAACAGCAGTTGATGACAGAAACATTGTGACAGCTGTGAAGAAACACCCAAAGACAACAGTCTGTGACATCACTATCAACCTCCACAGGGCAAGGTTGAACGTATCCCAATACACTGTCCAAAGAATACTTCGAAAGAAATATACAGGCCGTACCACAAGATGCCAACCACTCATCAGCAAAAAGAATCGGAATGCCAGATTGGATTTTGCAAAGTACAGAGACGACCAAAAACATTTTGAAACGTGTATGGACTGATGAGAGCAAGATAAACCTCTACCAAAGAGATGGAAAGGCCAAAGTACCGTAATTTCTCTCTATAATGCGCACACGTGTATAATGCGCACCACCAAAGTTGACCTAAAAATTCTGGAAAACCCTTCAACCTATAATGCATTCTTACAATGCATGATTTTGCTTTGACACGTGATCAAAACAAAGTATTAACTGTATTTTGTTAGTTTTTTCAAATAATTATTCTGAAATTCAGCACTTTATTTGTAATTCTTTTTATTTACTTGCTCTTATGAAATTTACAGTCCTAATTTTATTTAGTAAATGAGAAAACACACAATTGTGCTCATATATTTGATTACCCAGGCATAATTTGTAAGATTGGTACAATTCTTTCAAGAAAACATGAAGGGCCAGGAGAAACTCGTTGAATTTCATTTTAATGGGATTCAAATTAAACTGTCAAGCATTTCAGAAAAGCATTATCATGAAACTAAACATAACCATAAAGAAATTAATGACAGTTGTTGTTCAGTCATCAGTGAGGGGGGGGGGGGGGGGGGGGGGGTGCATTATACACGAGAAATTATGGTATGGAGAAGGAAAGGATCTGCTAATCAGAATCATCTTTATTTTGCCAAGTATGTCCAAAAAACACACAAGGAATTTGTCTCCAGTAGTTGGAGCCACTCTAGTACGACAACAGACAGTCAATTGACAGAGAATACTTTTGAGACATAAAGACATTGAGAAAAACACTGAGCAATAAAAGGTTGCTAGTAATGCCGGTAAAAAATTTTTTTTTTGTTTTTTGACAATTGTGCAAAAAGCAAGCAATTAGAGCAGTTTGAATGACTAATATAGCAATAGTCCGGTGCAATGACCATTGCGCCGAGACTTCAAGGAATGGATGCAGTTTAAAGTGACTATATTCTGGGACAATGTCGATTGTGCAAATGTTGCAGATACTCCTCAGTCAGTGTGCAAGCGGTGCAGATGCTACTCTTGCCTGAGTGCCCAGTATTGGTAAACAACAACAGATATACAAATAGTGCAGCGTGGCGAGACTACCACAGTGAGAGCACGAATAATGTATAATTGGCCAAACAGAAATGTGACAACAAACTCAAGACAAAGAATTGGCGGCATGTTGCAATTAAATTGTAAGTTAGCGGTTTGAGAAGTTGATGGCAAGAGGGAAGAAGCTATTGGAATGTCTGCTAGTTTTAGTTTGCATTGTTCGGTAGCGCCTACCTGAGGGATGGAGCTGGTGACCAGGATGTGGAGGGTCCAAGAGGATTTTGCACGCTCTTGTCTTAGTTCTGGCAGCGTGCAAGTCCTCAAGGGTGGGTAGGGGGGTACCGACAATCTTTTCAGCAGTTTTGATCGTCCGTTGGAGTCGGAACGTGTCCTTTTTTGTAGCAGCACCAAACCAGACTGTGATAGAAGAACACAGGACTGATTCGATGACCGCTGTGTAGAACTGCCTCAACAGCTCCTGTGGCAGGCCGTGCTTCCTCAGGAGCTGCAGGAAGTACATCCTCTGCTGGGCCTTTTTGAGGACGGAGTTGATGTTGATCTCCTACTTCAGGTCCTGAGAGACTGTAATTCCCAGGAACTTGAAGGTCTCGACGGTTGACATAAGGCAGTTGGAGAGCGTGAGGGGCGGTTGTGGCGAAGGATGCCTCCTGAAGTCCACGATCACCTCTACAGTCTTGAGCGTGTTCAGCTCCCGGTTGTGTCGGCCGCACCGCAGCTCCAGCCGCTAATGATCCAAAACACGCTGGTCTGTGAAGCATGGTGGAGGTAATAATATGGCTTGGGCCGACATGGCTGCATCTTCTCAAAAAGGCCCAGCAGAAGACGTACTTCCTGCGGCTTCTGAGAAAGCACGGCCTGCCACAGGAGCTGCTGACGCAGTTCTACACAGTGGTCATCGAATCATTCCTGTGTTCTTCCATCACAGTCTGGTTTGGTGCTGCTACAAAAAAGGACAAACTCCGACTGCAACGGACAATCAAAACTGCTGAAAGGATTGTCGGTACACCCCTACCCACACTTGAGGACTTGCACGCTGCCAGAACTAAGGCAAGAGCGTGCAAAATCCTCTCGGACCCTCCACATCCCGGTCACCAGCTCTTCCAGCTCCTTCCCTCAGGTAGGCGCTACCGATCAATGCAAACTAGAACTAGCAGACATTCCAACAGCTTCTTCCATCTTGCAATCCACTTCTTAAACAGCTAACCTACAATTCCATTACAACATGTTGGCAATTTTTGGATTTGAGTTCTTTGTCACATTTCTGTGGGGCCAATTATAAAGTACTCGTGCACTCACTGAAGTAGTCTTGCCACGTTGCATCTGTTGTTGACCAATACTGGCCACTCATGCCAGAGTAGCATCTGCTCTATTTGCACACTGATTGAGGAGCTGAAAGAACATTGCAACATTTGCACAATCAACATTGTCCCAGATTATCGCGCTACTCGTCACTTTAAACTGCATACACTCCTTGAAGTCTCGGCGCCCATTGCACAATGGTCATTGCACCGGACTATTGCTATATTAGTGATTCAAACTGGTCTAAGTTGCATCTTTTTGAACAATTGTGAGAAAAAATATAAATAAATACATTTTACCGGCATTACCAGAGCGGCACGGTGGCCGACTGGTTAGAGCGTCTGCCTCACAGTTATGAGGTCCGGGGTTCAATCCCCGGCCCTGCCTGTGTGGAGTTTGCATGTTCTCCCTGTGCCTGCGTGGGTTTTCTCTGGGCACTCCGGTTTCCTCCCACATCACAAAAACATGCATGCTAGGTTAATTGACAACTCTAAATTGCCCGTAGGTGTGAATGTGAGTGCAAATGGTTGTTTGTTTATATGTGCCCTGCGATTGGCTGGCAACCAGTTCAGGGTGTACCCCGCCTCCTGCCCGATGATAGCTGGGATAGGCTCCAGTACGCCTGTGACCCGAGTGAGGAGAAGCGGCTCAGAAAATGGATGGATGGATGGATGGATTGACGGCATTACCAAATAACTAGCAACGCTTTATTGCTCAGTGACTTTTTTTGTCAATGTCTTTATGTCTCAAAAGTGTTCTCTGTCAATTGACTGTTGTCATACTAGAGCGGCTCCAACTACCGGAGACAAATTCCTTGTGTTTTTTGGACATACTTGGCAAATAAAGATGATTCTGATCAACACTGTGTATAGTGGGGATGGGGCGCTGCTGACCTCGACTCGGGACGTTGTGAGTGGGTGGGGAGAATATTTCGAACACCTCCTCAACTCCACCGACACGTCTTCCCATGAGGAAGCAGAGTCTGGGTTCTCCTATCTCTGGGGTTGAGGTCACCGAGGTGGGTAAAAAGCTCCTTGGTGGCAAGGCCCCGGGGGTGGATGAGATTCGCCCGGAGTTCCTAAAGGCTCTGGATGTTGTGGGGCTGTCCTGGTTGTCACGCGTCTGTAACATCGCGTGGACATCGGGGACAGTGCCTCTGGATTGGCAGACTGGGGTGGTGGTCTTCCTTTTTAAGAATGGGGACCGGAGGGTGTGTTCCAACTACAGGGGGATCACACTCCTCAGCCTCCCCGGTAATTGTCTATTCGGGGGTGCTGTGGAAAATGTCTGTCTGGAAGTCGAATATCAGATTCAGGAGGAGCAGTGTGGTTTTTGTCCTGGCCGTGGAACAGTGGACCAGCGCTACACCCTCGGCAGGGTCCTCGAGGGTGCATGGGAGTTCGCCCAACCACTCTACATGTGTTTTGTGGACTTGGGAGTCCTGTGGGGGGTACTTCGGGAGTACTTCGAACCCCCTGATACAGGCTGTTCAGTCCCTGTACGACCGGTGTCAGAGTTTGGTCCGCATTGCCGGCAGTAAGTCGGACTCGTTTCCGGTGAGGGCTGGACTCCGCCAAAGCTGCCCTTTATCACCGATTCTGTTCATAACTTTTATGGACAGAATTTCTAGACGCAGCCGAGGCATACAGGGGTCCGGTTTGGTGGCCTCAGAATTGTATCTCTGCTTTTTGCAGATGATGTGGTTCTGTTGGCTTCATCAAGCCGTGATATCCAATTCTCACTGGAGCGGTTCGCAGCCAAGTGTGAAGCGGCTGGGATGAGAATCAGCACCTCCAAATCTGAGACCATGGTGCTCAGTCGGAAAAGGGTGGTGTGCCCTCTCCAGGTCGGGGATGAGATCCTGCCCCAAGTGGAGGAGTTCACGTATCTTGGGGTCTTGTTCACGAGTGAGGGAAGAATGGAACGTGAGATCGACAGGCAGATCGGTGCAGTGTCTGCAGTGATGGGGACATTGTACCGGTCCGTTGTGGTAAAGAAGGAGCAAAGCCGAAAAGCGAAGCTCTCAATTTCCCGGTCGATCTACGTTCCTACCCTCACCTATGGTCACGAGCTATGGGTCGTAAACGAACTGTAAGCCATTCTACTTGCCGCGTGAGTTCGCATCATTCATTCTCGCTGGCGCCTATATTCCGCCTCAAGCAAACACGAACGCTAACGCTCGCCGAACAAGTCAACGAAATTGAAAAAAAAACACCCGGACTCACCCCTCATTATTCACGGGGACTTTAACAAAGCTAAACTCAACCACGAACTCCCTAAATACAAGCAGCACATTGACTGTCCTACCAGGGAAAATAACATTTTAGACCACTGCTACACTACGCTAAAAAACGCATACCATGCTATACCTCATGCAGCCCTGAGCTCGTCTGATCACTGCTTAATTCACTTAATACCGACGTACAGGCAAGAACGTAAATGCGCAAAGCCTACAGTGAAAACAGTGAAAAAGTGGACCAATGAAGCAAATATGGAACTTCAAAGCTGCTTAGACTTCACAGACTGGAGTGTCTTTGAAAATTCAGCTGGCAGCCTGGATGAATATACGGACACTGTTACATCCTATATCAGTTTCTGTGAAGATGTGTGTGTACCAGCAAAATCGTTTCGCACATTCAACAACAACAAGCCGTGGTTCACTGCTAAACTTAAGCAGCTTTGCCAAGCTAAGGAGGACGCATATCAGAGCGGGGACAGGGCCCTGTATAATCGAGCTAGAAACCAGCTGACTAAAGAAATTATCATTGCAAAGAGGAACTATGCAGCAAAGTTGGAAAAACAGTTTAGCGCGAACGACTCTAAATCAGTCTGGCATGCATTCCAAACGCTGACTAATTACAAGCGACAATCCCCCCAAGCTGAGAACAATAGCACACTAGCCAACAACTTGAATACCTTCTACTGCAGATTTGAAAAGGACACTTGCACAGGATTGTCGGTACCCCCCTACCCACCATTGAGGACTTGCACGCTGCCAGAACTAAGACAAGAGCGTGCAAAATCCTCTCGGACCCTGCGCATCCCGGTCACCAGCTCTTCCAGCTCCTTCCCTCAGGTAGGCGCTGGAACAACAGCTTCTTCCCTCTTGCGATCAACTTCTTAAACACCTAACCTACAATTCCATTACAACATGCTGGCAATTTTTTGACTTGAGTTCGTTGTCACATTTCTGTGGGGCCAATCATACATTACTCGTGCACTCACTGGAGTTGTCTCGCCATGTTGCACTATTTGCATAAACTGGCCACTCATGCCAGAGGAGCATCTGCTCCATTTGCACACTGATTGAGGAGTATCTGCAACATTTGCACAACCAACATTGTCCCAGATTATCGCACTACTCGTCACTTTAAACCTTGAAGTCTCGGCCCCTTTGCACAATGGTCATTGCACCAGACTGTTGCAGGATTTTGGCTTCGTTCTCAACCACTTTGGGTGGTGTCTGCCATCTTGATTCTGGGACCTCTAGTCCATATTTGTACAGATGTTCCGGTACACTATTCCTGCTACCTGGTTATGCCGCTCCATGTACTATATGCCTTGCCTGCCAGCATTTTACAACCTGCTGTGATGTGTTGCATTGTCTCAGGGGCTTCTTTGCACAGCCTGTATCTGGGGTCCTGTCTGATGTGGTAGACTGCGGGCTCTATTGATGTTGTGTTTCGGGCCTATTCTTGTGCTGCCATGATTAGTTTTTGGCTTACACCTTTGATGTCATCCATGTAGAGGAGGTGGATGATCATTGTTACACTTCAGAACCGATACCCTAAAATCAGTCTGTTTCATGTCATTTTTCACTATTACCAACTTCAAAGGTTTATCCCAAATGCATCCTCCAGGAAAATATTAAGTTGTTTTTTTTTGTCCATTTCTGAATTTGAAGTTAGTTCATTCTGTGTTGTGACATAACATCCGTAGCTCCGTCGCTTAATACATTTAACATTAACATCCGTAAACTAATTAGATAATTGTAGGCGCGTTTCCTAATTAATACAAGATGTACTAGCGGATCAGCTCTTGTCGCCAATGTTACATGTGCTTTGCGGTTCCGCTTGGACCACAACCTCAACACAAAAAATACAAAAGACCAGTGCAACAAATACGACGCTGGCTGATCTGATGAGCAAAAATGTTGCTTAAACGTTAACGTAAGAGTAGGATGTCCGCTCCAGAGTAGCCAAATATTGTACTCAAGTAAGAGTACTGTTACTTGATGATAATGTAACCTAAGTAAAAAGTAGCCCTCCAAAAAAATTACTTGAGTATGAGTAAGTATGAAGTGCTGAGTAAATAGTGGGTAACTTCAGATTTTTTTTTAACCACAGCATGAACATCAATAAGCTCCAGAGTAGCCAAATATTGTACTCAAGTAAGAGTACTGTTACTTGATGATAATGTAACCTAAGTAAAAAGTAGCCCTCCCAAAAAATTATTTGAGTATGAGTAAGTATGAAGTGCTGAGTAAATAGTGGGTAACTTCAGATTTTTTTTTAACCACAGCATGAACATCAATAAAATAAAAACTAAATAAAATGTTTTTCACTCCAAAGTGTTTTAAGTTGTAAGTAGGCTGAAATATTCACGTTTGGGCAGATCGTGCCAGACAAATACAACAATTCATGAAAGCTGTTGTTTTTGTTCGTGTAAATGTAAACACGAGTCATGGTCTCGACAACCTTCCCAAAATGGCCGCCACGTAGGCACGAAAATCTGCTGGGTTGGCTTATCTAGTGTGAATACCTATGACCGGGAAGCCCAAATAGCTGACGTGTGAGGCCATGTGACTTTCTTCTATCGTTTGATTAGTGAACTAGACAAATGTCACTTGCACTTAAACTGGATCGGCGCAAACAGCGCCCAATGCAGAAGTCTGGAGCACAAAATAGTTGATAAATAAAAGTAGCGAGCGACATTTAGATAATTGAAACTGAGTAAAAGTACCGCTACTTCTTCACAGCTGAAGCGGCAGAAGTGTTTTTTCTGGTGTCGTCAACTCCTGTGACTCCAAAGCAGGTCCGAGAGCGCACAGGCAAACCTCAGGCCAATGTGCTTTTTCATATTTGTCCACCACGGAGTAATTCTCAGAAATTACATCTGTGTGTGGATGGTGGATGTGTGGAAGGGATCTAGCTGCCAGCGTTCAAGGAGTACGAAACAGCCAATGATGACGACAGCGACAGCCTATTTTGAGTTCAAAACGGTGAATTTGACCGAAAGGCTACTGATTTGCATGTATGATATATACAGTGGATACGGAAACTTTTCAGACACCTTTAAATTTTTTCACTCTTTGTTATATTGCAGCCATTTGCTAAAATCATCAAGTTCATTTTTTTTCCTCATTAATGTACAAACAGCACCCCATATTGACAGAAAAAAACGGAATTGTTGGAATTTTTGCAGATTTATTAAAAAAGTAAAACTGAAATATCACACAGCCATAATTATTCAGACCATTTGCTCAGTATTTAGTAGAAGCACCCTTTTGAGCTAATATAGCCATGAGTCTTTTTGGGAATGATGCAACAGGTTTGTCACATCTGGATTTGGGGATCCTTTGCCATTCCTCCTTGCAGATCCTCTCCAGTTCTGTCTGGTTGGACGGTGAACGTTGGTGGACAGCCATTTTCAGGTCTCTCCAGAGACAACAACAGACAGTCAATTGACAGAGAATACTTTTGAGATGTGAAGACAAAAAAAATTTAGTTTTTTTTTTTTTTTTTTTTTTTTAAACTGTCACTGAGCAATAAAAGGTTGCCAGTCGTGTGGTAATGCTGGCACAATTTATTTTATTTTATTTTTTGACAATTGTGCAAAAAGATGCAGAGTCCTCTTGCAATTAGAGCAGTTTGAAATGACTAATATAACAATAGTCCAGTGCAATGACCATTGTGCAAAGGGCGCAGAGACTTCAAGAAATTTATGCAGTTTATAGTGAAAAAAAACAGAATTGTAAAAATCTTTGCTGATTTATTAAAAAAGAAAAACTGAAATATCACACAGCCTTTGCTCAGTATTTAGTTTAAGCACCCTTTTGAGCTAATACAGCCATAAGTCTTTGTGGGAATGATGCAACAGGTTTTTCACACCTGGATTTGGGGATTCTTTGGCATTCCTTGCAGATCCTCTCCAGTTCTGTCAGGTTGGATGGTGAACGTTGGTGGACAGCCATTTCCAGGTCTCTCCAGAGATGCTCAATTGGGTTTAAGTCAGGGCTCTGGCTGGGCCATTCAAGAACAGTCACGGAGTTATTCTGAAGCCAGTCCGTTATTTTAGCTGTGTGCTTATGGTCATTGTCTCGTTGGAAGGTGAACCTACAGCCCAGTCAGTGCCTGGTTTTCTCAACACAGACCGCTTAGAATTAAGGCCAAAAAGTTCTATCTTGGTCTCATCAGACCAGAGGATCTTATTTCTCATCATCTTGGAGTCCTTCAGGTGTTTTTCAGCAAACTCCATGCGGGCTTTCATGTCTCTTGCACTGAGGAGAGGCTTCCCTCACTCACTCTGCCATAAAGCCCCGACTGGTGGATGGCTGCAGAGATGGTTGACTTTCTAGAACTTTATCCCATCTCCCAATTGAACCTCGAGAGCTCAGCCACAGTGATCTTTGGGTTCTTCTTTACCTCTCTCACCAAGGCTCTTCTCCCCCGATTGCTTAGTTTGGACGGCCAGCTCTAGGAAGGGTTCTGGTCGTCCCAAACGTCTTCCATTTAAGGGTTATGGCGGCCACAGTGCTCTTCTGAACCTTAAGTGCAGCAGAATTTTTTTTGTTAACTTGGCCAGATCTGTGCCTTGCCAGAATTATGTCTCTGAGCTCTTTAGGCAGTTCATTTGACCTCATGATTCTCATTTGCTCCGACATGCACTGCGAGCTGTAAGGTTTTATGTAGACAGGTGTGTGGTTTTCCTAATAAAGTCCAATCAGTGTAATCAAACACAGCTAGACTTCAATGAAGGTGTAGAAGGAGGATCAGAAGAAATGGACAGCACCCTTGTTAAATATATGTGTCACAGAAAAGGGTCTGGATAGTTTTAGTTGTCTGATATTCCAGTTTTTCTTTTTAATAAATTGCAAAAATTTCAACAATTGAGTTTTTTCTGGCCCCCCCGATCAGAACCCAAGCGGTGTTCTGTTATTGGACTTCTGTGCTCGTCACGGATTGTCCATAACGAACACCATGTTCAAGCATAAGGGTGTCCACACGTGCACTTGGCACCAGGACACCCTAGGTCGCAGTTCGATGATCGACTTTGTGGTCGTGTCATCGGACTTGCGGCCGCATGTCTTGGACACTCGGGTGAAGAGAGGGGCGGAGCTGTCAACTGATCACCACCTGGTGGTGAGTTGGCTCCGATGGTGGGGGAAGATGCCGGTCCGACGTGGCAGGCCCAAACGTATTGTGAGGGTCTGCTGGGAACGTCTGGCAGAATCCCCTGTCAGAAGGAGTTTCAACTCCCACCTCCGACAGAACTTTGCTCATGTTCCGGGGGAGGCGGGGGACATCGAGTCCGAGTGGACCATGTTCCGCGCCTCCATTACTGAGGCGGCCGACCGGAGCTGTGGCCGTAAGGTGGTCGGTGCCTGTCGTGGCGGCAATCCCCGAACGCGTTGGTGGACACCAACGGTGAGGGATGCCGTCAAGCTGAAGAAGGAGTCCTATCGGGCTTTTTTGGCCTGTGGGACTCCTGAGGCAGCTGATGGGTACCGGCTGGCCAAGCGGAATGCAGCTCTGGTGGTCGCTGAAGCAAAAACCCGGGCATGGGAGGAGTTCGGTGAGGCCATGGAGAAAGACTTCCGGACGGCTTCGAGGAAATTCTGGTCCACCATCCGACGTCTCAGGAGAGGAAAGCAGTGCACCACCAACACTGTGTATAGTGGGGATGGGGCGCTGCTGACCTCGACTCGGGACGTTGTGAGTCGGTGGGGAGAATACTTCGAAGACCTCCTCAATTCCACTGACACGCCTTCCCATGGGGAAGCAGAGTGTGGGTTCTCTGAGGCGGGCTCTCCTATCTCTGGGTTTGAGGTCACCGAGGTAGTTAAAAAGCTCCTCGGTGGCAGGGCCCCGGGGGTGGATGAGATTCGCCCGGAGTTCCTAAAGGCTCTGGATGTTGTGGGGCTGTCCTGGTTGACACGCCTCTGCAACATCACGTGGACATCGGGGACAGTGCCTCTGGATTGGCAGACTGGGGTGGTGGTCCCCCTTTTTAAGAAGGGGGACCGGAGGGTGTGTTCCAACTACAGGGGGATCACACTGCTCAGCCTCCCTGGTAAGGTCTATTCAGGGGTGCTGGAGAGGAGGGTCCGTCGGGAAGTCGAATCTCAGATTCAGGAGGAGCAGTGTGGTTTTCGTCCTGGCCGTGGAACAGTGGACCAGCTCTACACCCTCGGCAGGGTCCTCGAGGGTGCATGGGAGTTCGCCCAACCAGTCTACATGTGTTTTGTGGACTTGGAGAAGGCGTTCGACCGTGTCCCTCGGGGAGTCCTGTGGAGAGTGCTTCGGGAGTATGGGGTACCGAACCCCCTGATACGGGCTGTTCGGTCCCTGTACGACCGGAGTCAGAGTTTGGTCCGCATATCCGGCAGTAAGTCGGACTCAGAGTAGAGCCGCTACTCCTCCGCATTGAGAGGAGCCAGATGAGGTGGCTGGGGCATCTGATTCGGATACCTCCCGGACGCCTCCCTGGTGAGGTGTTCCGGGCATGTCCCACCGGGAGGAGACCCCGGGGACGACCCAGGACGCGCTGGAGAGACTACATCCTTCGGCTGGCCTCGGGATCCCCCCGGAAGAGCTGGATGAAGTGGCTGGGGAGAGGGTAGTCTGGGCGTCCCTGCTGAAGCTACTGCCCCTGCGACCCGACCCGGATAAGCGGTAGAGAATGGATGGATGGATGGTGTGTGCATGAGTGAAAAAAAATGAAAAATGATTTTAGTAAATGGCTGCAATATAACGGTGAAAATTTTAAGAGGGTCTGAATACTTTCCATACCCACTGTATATATATATATATATATATATATATATATATATATATATATATCTAGATGTGTTGAACAACTCAGGACAGGGCACCTTTTATTTGAACCCACCCACTTTTCAAGTGAGCAAACATATTGGAAGAGACATGATTAAATTAACTTAAAGTGAATATTTACTATTTGTTGGCATAACACTTACTTGCAATAACTGCATCAACCTTGCAATCCATTGACTTCACCAGACTGTTGCATTCTTCATTTGAAATGAAGAATGAAATGAAGTTTACAGAAAAATGCATCCAAACTAATCAGGAGAAGCTTCATCATGCAACAAGACAATAATCCAAAACACTGCCAACACAACAAAGGACTTCATCGGGGGAAAAGTGGAAGGTCTTAGACTGGCCAAGTCAATCACCGGCCCTTAACCAAATAGAGGATGCATTTTACATCCTGAAGAGGAGACTGAAGGGGGAAAAAAACAGAAACAAAAGTATTGAAAAAGGCTGCAGTCAAGGCCTGGAAAAGCATTTCAGATGGTTCACGTTAGACAGTTCACCCTGTGTCATCCCTCGCTATTTGCCTCAACTTTTTTAAGCGGAATTTAGATTTTCCTCTCTTTTCGCTTTGATTGCATTTTACTCTGTACTTGTAGAATTAGAAATTAAACCTGACAAAATCCATAGACTCTCTCGTTTTAGCTAATTTGCATTCTTTGTCCGTCTGTTTAGTTCTGTTTTGCATCCATCCATCCATTTTCTGTTCCGCTTATCCTAACTAGGATCGTGAGCATGCTGGAGCCTATCCCAGCTATCTTCGGGCGAGAGGCGGGGTACACCCTGAACTGGTCGCCTGCCAATCGCAGGGCATGTACAAACAAACAGCAATTTGCACTCACATTTATACCTACCGGCAATTTAGAGTCTTCAATCAACCTACCACGCATGTTTTTGGGACTGTCAGACCAGGGACGCAGCTGTGTGTTTTTCTGTTGTGTTATCGGTTATCTTAACCAAAACACTGCACATTTCTCTGACGGAGCAAACTTCAGCGCAATTAGCAAACGTGAAGTGTGCCCAGCGGTCCTCCCCACTCTTGTTTGAGGAAAAGCATCATGGCGGCCTCCTTCGCCTGCTGGAGTACTTCCCCTTGTCAACTTGATCCGGCTGCACAGCACCTTGCTGCGTGCCTTCAAATGGTGGCACAGGGGGTATTCACCACTAACCTTGTGCGTCACTCACTGTGTAAATTCTATCATAAAGGAGCAACACTCCTCTCACCCGTCTGCTGTGCGTTGGCTCCACTACAACACGGTGCTTTTGTTGATGACTTCCACATTGTGACTTCCTTACCGCTCCCTTCTCATTACTCGGCTCGAGCGGCTGAGTTGATAGCATTCACTGAGGCCTGCCGCCTAGCAGAAGGTACATCTGTCACAATCTACACGGACACTTGGTTTGCCTTTGGAGTGGTCGGCACCCTCTGGCGCCATCGTATCTTTTTTAAATCTAATGGTAAACCTATTCACCATGACGTTGTTGCATGTTTGCTCTCCTCGACGCCATCCACCTCCCTTCTGTTATTGCTGTCTGCAAATGTACAGCAGATACCAACATGTCTGACCCTCTCTCAAGGGAATGCACGCCAAGGCTGCATTACTCCTCCCTCCTCCATCTTTCCACCTCTCCTCTCCTCCCTCTTCCACACCCTCACATGCGCCTCTTCTTCTCATTGACCTTCACTCACGGTCTATTCGAACGCACTATTATGACGACAGTGCAGGGTGTCTTTCGTGGATGGTGTTTGGATGGGCCCAAATGGTAATCCTAGCCTCCCTCGTTGGTTATTGTTTTTTTATTATGCAAAAATTGACACAGGCGGGGCCGGGGATTGAACCCGGGTCCTCAGAACTGTGAGGCTGACGCGCTAATATGGTAGATATGTTTTCAAAATATATTTCCGGCAAAACATGCATCTGCATATACAGTGGAAAAAGCACTATTGACTGAAATTATTCCCAGATGGGGAATCCCGGAAAAACTTTCCTCTGATAACGGCACACACTTTGTAAGTGAAGTGATGACCCAGCTTTCAGATAGGTTACAATTTGACCTCAGAACACATTGTAGTTACCACCCTCAATCTGTGGTGTAGTAGAAAAAGAAAATGGGATTTTGAAAGCCAAATTGCGTAAATGTTGTGGACACTAAATTAAACTGGATTAAGTGCCTACCAACTGTGTTGATGTATTTGAGAATGCGTGTGCGTCCAAGGCACAATGTCTCCCTTGGAGATCCTCTTTGCAGGGCCTCCAAATGTCGGCTTGAACCCTCCAGGCTTCCAGATGGACACGCATCTTTACAAAGACAACATGACCAGGTATTGCATGTCTTTGACTAAATTGCTCCATAAGTCTTCTCAGCACCGACCAGAGCAGCTGATGGAACCCTGCACAACATCAAACCTGGTGACCGTGTTGATCAAGAACTTCCAGCGAAAGATGTGGAGACATCAGCTTGGGCCCTTTCAGGTCCTCTTGGTAACCCACACTGCAGTGAAAGTTGCTGAAAGAGCTAAGTGGGTTCACGCGTCACACTGCAAATATGGGGGTGTTTAGTTGTTGTTGTGCGCCTCCTGTGGTCCCAACTCCTCCTCTTCCATCACCTTTTGCAACAGATGGCCGGAAAGTTCAGCCTAATAAGGATAAGTAATCACCTCTGAGAAAGAGGATTCACTATTAGCATGCACTTTTAGCTACAATCAGTGCTGTTAACTGACTGCACATAGATAGGTCATAAAAGCCGAGCAACGACCAATCATCTGTTGCCTGAACTGGCGCGCGTACACAACACACACGCGCGTGCACTTGCGTAACTAGCAGAAGAACAGAAGAAGATGACGACTTTTCCCGGGGGTTTCAAACCCCTCCTCTTGTGGTTTAGCATTACTTGCCATAATTACTGTGTTCAATATGTGTATTGATGCTCCCACTTTGACAGTTGACAATTTTTCTACCTTACGAGACGTGACAACTATGACGAGCTTTTTTGGTTACATGCGATCGCCACTACTTCTGCTAATTTCACTTCCTGCACTACGCCCTTCATGTTCCACACACTCAAAATCGTTCTAACTGCTATGTTTGTTCTTTCATGCCGCTGCAAACCCACATTAGTGCCTTCCCCACATCCCAATTCGCTTCACTTTTTCCTCGCACCTTGACTTCTTTTGTCAGTCCACATTACCTGAACCAAACCATCCTTGCTGAAACTGGTTCTCCTCTCCCCTATGTTAATTTTAATGTTAAATACTTTGATGGTTTTAAACCCTCAAATGATTGTTTGGCCCGGTTTACATTCGCCCCAGAGCGAACTTCCGCTGTTTTGCTATGAACAAGACCCTATTTGGCCAGCGTGTGTATGTTGAGGACGTACCGAAATCTTATTGCCAATCTATATCTGTACCATGCACACTCTAACTCCTCTTTGAACAATTCCCAAACGCTTCCTGGTACTACTTGTCTTCCTTATATGTCAGCACCTTGCCGGCTGGGCATGTTGTCTTTTGAGGACGTGTACTGGCTTTGTGGACACAGTGTCTACACTAGACTAGTTCTCGATTGGTCGGGACGATCCGCCCCTATTGTTTTGACAGACCACTCAAACATTATTTCTGCCACACCCCATTCCCGTTGTCGTAGGCTGGCCCAATTTAAGGTCCATGATCCAGTTTGGGGAATGGATGTCCCCACCGACCATAAGGTTTGAATAATAGGTACCAAGGTATTGCTCTATTTCCTCAACTTGGAGTGTGCAAGTTGATGTTGTGATATGAAACTCCAAGTTATCGCTTTTCTAGCTTTGTTAACACCACCCTGACTATTCTTGAAGCTTCACGTGTAGAAATTAATGCAATTCGTGAAGTAGCCCTCCAAAACCGCATGACACTTGATCTGCTATCAAGGCATTTATCTTCTCAGGGCGGTGTTTGCACCCTTTTGAACCAAACCAGTTGCACTTCCATACCTGACAATGCTGGCGATTTGGGTGTCATAGCCAGTGGCATTAGAAATCTCACTGTGCTCCGTGATGCCATTGCCAGCGAAGATGTTTTTGACCCTGGCTGGTTCAATGGACTCTCCAATATAAGAGCTTCAATAACACATTTATTAAATGGGTCGAATTTTTTTTATAAAAACCCAAGGTCACGAGTTAGGGGTAATGACCACTGTTCCAATTTTTTTTTCATTGTGACGTAAGACTAAACAGGTTAATAAACAGGTGAAGTTCTTTCTTCCTCACTATTTGCACTAAATATCAAACTGCTTGCCGAGTTGATTAGAACCAATCCCCTCATACAGGGAAGAGGCAACAAAACTAATAAGAAGAATACGAAATAAGAAATTACATAAAAGGATAAGGACTGGCGGCACGGTGAGCGACTGCACATCTGCCTCACAGTTCCGAGGACCGAGGTTCAAATCTAGCCTCGCCTGTGTGGAGTTTGCATGTTCTCCCCGTGCCTACGTGGGTTTTCTCTGAGTACTTTGGTTTCCTCCCACATCCCGAAAACATGCATGGTAGGTTAATTGAAGACTTTCAATTGCCCGTAGGTGTGAATGTGAGTGTGAATGGTTGTTTGATTATATGTGCCCTGTAATTGGCTGGCGACCAGTTCAGGGTGTACCCCGCCATTTGCCCGAAGATAGCTGGGATAGGCGCCAGCACGCCTGCGACCCTAGTGAGGATAAGCGGTATGGAAAATGGATGGATGGAGCACAAGGACTGGGATGATATCAGAAAAAAAACCTAGAAATATAGAAAAGCATTTTATTCATTTGATTGAAAATGGTGGTGTAAAAACAAGTGTCTTTGATGCATCTAAAACTCTTGACTTATGTGTCAGACAACACACAACATATAAAACAACAACGGGTAATGGAACTAAATGTGATACTGGATGATGAAACCTGGGAAGATATTTGCTCTGGCTGTCATGGGGGTGGGTGGGAGGGCTGGACAACTGTGGAAAGAGTTTGATTGGAAGGCTAAAATTAGATATTTTAGAACTCCATTAAAATGTTCCTGATCGAAAAGTGGGGTTGGTGACGAATGCTGGAGAAACTATGGATGTGTGGGTGACTGCCCCAGTGTACATTTTTTGACTGGTGTGAATGGAATAATAGACAATCTACTCAAGTGAACCTCCCCCTGAACCCTTTACTTATTTTACTGGACATCTTTCCTGATGGTTTATCCCGCGATCAAAGATTTTTGTTACATCTCTTTCTGATGCCAGCAAGAAAAAAGACAATGATTTGTTGGTTGAAACCAGGACCACCTACAATTGACCAATGGCTACAAAAGTTCTAACAAATACACCTTATGGAACAACTGACAGCACAACAACTAAACACCCCCATATTTGTAAGAAGACAGCTTTGGACCTTACTCGATAGGATAGGACATGCGACAATGTCTTTTGCGTAGCCGATTAATGATGTCATTGATCGGATCGGCGAATTATGAGAATAAAGCCGATTAGCCGATCAGCATAAAATGCTAATTATCGGACGATACCGATGAAGCCGATCAGAACGTCATAAACAAACGTCATAATATAGCCGATAGCATTCACCTTAAATGAATTTAAAAATGTACTTCTTATTTTTGTCATTGATTTAATCATTTAACCATTATTATTAATTGGGGCAATTGCAATGCCTTGATTTTAGTGAGGTTAGTACAGAGTCATCGCCATGAATGCCATCGTACTAATAATTTCTCAAAGGGACTTAAATAATACAGTATAAAGACGCTAGATACAAAATAATAACTAAAACTTAATATATTATATCATGGATATACCAGACATGCAAACACCAAAGGCCTGAAAAAGGTGATTTAAGTAAGTACATGTTGATGTACAAATTTAAGATTATAATTAAATTTGCCTCATTTCTTTGCTTTTTTGTTTTGGCCTCCAACTTGAGCCACGCCCATCTCCACCTGCATCTGGTGCCTGCTTCAAGCTGTGCCACATGAATAGCATCTTCCTCTTTAAGCACTCTCATTCTGGAAAAGAATTGATAAAATCATTGTCTGTTTCACTTCAAATTACCAAATTCAAAAGCTAATCCCAAATGCATCCTCCAGGTAAATATTAAGTACAATATGTTTCTGTTTTTATTGGTCATTTCTGAATTTGAAGTTAGTTCATTCTTTGTTGTGACATAATCACTAACATTTGCCCCGTCGCTTAATACATTTAACATTAACATCCGTAAACTAATTAGATAATTGTAGCCGCGTTTCCTAATTAATACAAGATCTACTAGCGGATCAACTCTTGTCGCCGATGTTACGTGTGCTTCGCGGTTCCGCTGGGACCACAAACAGGGCCACGACCCGCAGCACCTCAACGCGAAAATACAAAAGACCAGTGCAACAAATACGGCACTGGCTGATCTGATGAGGAAAAATGTTGCTTGAACGTAAGAGTAGCAATAGAGGATGTCCGCTCCTGAAGTGGGTAGAGTAGCCAAATATTGTATTCAAGTAAGAGTCATGTTACTTGACAATAATGTGACTCAAGTAAAAAGGAGTCCTCCAAAAAATTACTTAAGAGTAAAAAGTACACAGTGAAATAATTACTCACGTACTGAGTAAATAGTAACTTCAGATTTTTTTTAACCACAGCATAAACATCAATAAAACAACAATTACAAAATAAAATGTGAATGTGCAAATTCTGATGTTGCTGTGTGTGTGTTTGAGTGTGCATGTATGCACAAAACTACATCTGCAATTTACTGCACGGTGTTTTCTGAAGTTATAAGTGAGCTGAAATACCCACGTTTGAGCAGACAGTGCCAGACAAATACTACAGTACATGAAAGCTGTTGTTTTTTTTTTTCATCTAAATGTAAACAAGAGAAGCTCGGCGTTTCCTTCATGGTAATGACGACCTTCCCAACATGGCCGCCACGTAGACACGATAATCAGGCTGGCTTATCTAGTTTAATACCTATGCCCGGGAAGCCCAATAGAAGACGTTGTGTGAAGTCATGTGACTTTCTTGTGTCATTTGATTGGTGAACGAGACTTAAACTTCACTAGTTCTTAAACTGGATTGGAGCAAACAGTGCCAATGCGGAAGTCTAAGTTGTAGTCTCGCTCACGAAATAGTTGATAAATAAGCAATAATTGATAAATAAAAGTAGCGACCGACATTTAGATCATTGTAATGGAGTAAAAGTACCGTTAGTTTTTAACAGCAGAAGCGCCGGAAGTGGTTTTTCTGGTCTCGTCAACTCCTGTGATTTATCCAAAGCCGGTCCCGAGCGCACAGGCGGAACCTCAGGCCGATGCGCCAACATATTAGTCCGCCGGTGGTGGATGTGTGGAATGGATCTAGCTGCCAGCGTTCAAGGAGTACGAAACAGCAGCAGCACCCCCCCAGGAAAATCTCATCGGAGCTATACGATTCACGTAAATGGCCTATTTTGAGTTCAAAACGGCGACTGATTTGCATGTATGATATACAGGGCCAGTACAAGTTCTGACAGGGCCACCACAACTTTGCTCATGGTGGCCAGAAAAAAGGCTTAACGTTGGACCGTGTTAAACCAGAGAAAGGGAGAGGACGCAGGCGAGAATAAACGTGAGCGTGTCGATATGTTAAAAGGAGGCTCGCTCATTCCCATTCACTTGAATGTACCCAGCACGGTAGGTACAGCTCGCGTACATTTTGGCCACAAGCGTTGCTATTTCACCCATAGGTACAGTATAAATGCTAAATATCATTAAAAATGGTTGTAAAACACAATATTTTGATACTTTAATATACTTTATTTACATGGGTTGGGGGCGGTGGTAAACCCAGAAATGTATTTTTAGCGAGAATGAAAGCTTTGCATTTTGTTTGGCTGTAATCTGCGACGTTGTGACGCCGTGCACCAGCGATTAAAATTTTCAAAACCAGTTAACTATCAGCCACTTATGAAAATATAGGTAGTTGCCAAACCCCACACACTGCGTGAGAGTTCAGTCAGGTTTGGCTGCTCGGCATTACTTGGTGTGCAGCAGCCGAAATTATTATTATTTTTTTTAAAGTACCTGCTTGCGCACCTTTCACCTTCACGCATTCTCCCATGCAGACTTCTGACACCCACCATTTGTAACCTGTGAATATGAGCGGAACCACCAAAGACGCATGACTCATTGAAGTCGGAGGCTGACTGTAAATCATAGAGCATGGAGTTTTCCTAAAACTTGTGAATGTCATTCAAAAATCATCAGAAAATGTAGCTCACTTTAAATATGAAAATACCTTAAATAGCGGCTGTGTCGTCGTGGGACGTGCGCACTGCTCCGTCTAACACACCACTTTGACAGAGAGCATCTGTTTTTTATTCTGTATTAAAGAAATTTAATAAAACCAATTTAATCAGAATACTCAGATTATCCCTGAACAACGTTTGGAGGTTCGTCAAAAAGAAAATGGATGCCCAAGCTTCCATACCACATGGCGAGTCACTTTAACATATTTGACGAACAACATAGAAGCAATTTAAAACAAATGATTCAATATCTAACTCACCGCTGAGCCATTATGGTGACCGTAAAATGTTGTAATAGTAGGAGTCCTGCGCTTTCAAAAACAACTCCAAGCCGCCAGCAGCATAGTTAAAGCGGAAAATGTCCTTGCAGGTGAAAAAAAACCTCAGCTGGCGCAGATATT
The DNA here is from genome assembly GCF_024500385.1 of Phyllopteryx taeniolatus. NCBI lineage: Eukaryota > Metazoa > Chordata > Actinopteri > Syngnathiformes > Syngnathidae > Phyllopteryx > Phyllopteryx taeniolatus. The sequence goes on from NC_084515.1 coordinate 26,005,681, forward strand.
ATTCAGCAATTAATATCATATAATGTGTCGACGTTTGGCCATCAGCATAATGTGGTAGGGAAATATTACGGTCTTTGGGTAGTCGGTGAGCGTGGGTAAGCTTTATGAGCCAGGTGTGTCCCACATCTTTAGCATTAGTTAGCTGTTCCCGAGCCGTTGTCGGGCTGTCGCCGCAATCGTCGCCGGGCTGTCGCCGCAATCGTCGCCGGGCTGTCACCGCAACCGTCGCCGGGCCGTTAACTAAATCAAAATGTGCAGTACAATGTTTCAACTTAACAGAGTGCTGGAATTACTAAGCCTCTGGAGTGCTAAAGAGGAAAAGTCCAAGAGACAAGGCACGCAGCATGCTTGTACACGGCCAAGATTTGACAGGGAATGTCAACATTTTAGGGTTGGTCCAGCCAGAGTGTGTGCCTTGCATGAGGGTGTGTAAATGACATACTTGAGTGAACCGGAGAATGCCCGCAGCCAGAAAAGCGCACAGCTGCGTGCCTTTTCTGACTTACACATAATAGAGACTATAGCCCAATGTATTTTACGGCCCTTATATTTTGAACCTATTAGTTTTTATCTTTGTTCACACCTGGTAGTTCTGCAACAGGATTAGACTGAGGTAGAACTCGGAGAAGGCCAGCTGAAGGTCTTTTATATTTCTGTGCTTGCATCTCTCTTGTTGTGATAGGGTAAACACTGTTTTCCTCCTTCGCAGACCCCGCCCATTTGTTGCAATCTCCCTCTGGGCATCCAATGATGACTGCAATTCATTTTGTAGAGTGGCAAATCTACGCTGAGCCTCTGCCAACTTTTCTGTAAAACAGAGTAAAATAAAACAGAGGCATAATATTTAATAGATGGAAGTCTCCTGTGGAACAATGAGCATCACTTATTGTCACCTCTGCATATAAAAATGCTATGTCATTATAGATTTTGTTGTTACCTGAGTAAAATGTGTTAATCTTGGCCAGTTCTTTTTCACATGTCTGGAAGAACTTCTCTTCAAACTTTGCATAATACCTTTTAACGGTGTCCTCATCTGTCACTACAAAAAGAAAACATTTACGAAAAGAAAAAGTCATTACATAATGAACATTGTTTCAAGTACAAAAGGACATTTTGAGTTTGAACCACTTTTGATGAGATCACACCATATAGCAGCAATCAAATGTAGTGAAATATAATGCGGCATACAGTGGTACCTTAATTTATGAGTTTATTCGGTGACCAAGCTGGTAACTCAATCTACTCTTCTATGAAATCCATTTTCCTCATTGAAATGAATTGAAATAAACTTAATCTGTTCCAGCCCACTCCAAAAAAAAATACTAAGTTTGTTACATGATTTGTTTTAAATAGCACTGTATGAACACAACAATAAAATAGATTGTAAAGAAATAACAGTTTTCTAAAGTGTAACTACTACTGTAATTTCTCGTGTACAGTCTGCACCCATGTATAATATGCACCCCCAAAGTTGACCTCAAAATTCTGAAAAACCCTTCTACCAATGTGTAGTGCATTTTTACAATGCATGATTTTACTGCTACCCATATGATCAAAACAAAGTCTGTATTATCTGTATTTTATTATTTTTCAAATAATATTATTTTCCCCAATACATACGTATAATGCGGACTACTGACTTTTGAGAATTTTTTTGGGGGAAAAAATGTGCATTATATACTAGAAATTACAGGATATGTTGGGACAAGGTGGACGACTGGTTAGAGCGTCTGCCTGACAGTTCTGAGGACCGGGGTTCTATCCCCGGCCGCGCCTGTGTGGAGTTTTCATGTCCTCCCCGTGCCTGCGTGGGTTTTCTCCAGGCACTCCGGTTTCCTCTCACATCCCAAAAACATGCAATAATTGGAGACTCTAAATTGCCCGTAGGTGTTAATGTGAGTGCGACTAGTTGTTTGTTTGTATGTGCCCTGCAATTGGCTGGCAACCAGTTCTGGGTGTACCCCGCCTCCTGCCCGATGATAGCTGGGATAGGCTCCAGCACGCCCGCGACCCTAGTGAGGAGAAGCGGCTCAGAAAATAAATGGATGGATGGATGGATGTTGGGATAAGCCAAAAGTCACAACTGTAGTGTTGTATGTAGCGGTGCAACAATTAATCAATTAATCAACTAATTGATTGTGAATTAATCCACAACTATTTTAATAATCCATTAATCGTTTAGAGACCTTGTTTAACTTAAAATTCTCCAAAACCTCAGAATTTCTGCCTCTCAACCGGAAATATTCTCAGATTTCTGTAGTCCTCCATGAAAGCAGACTGATTATATTTGTGTCTGACTATGACTATCACAAAAATCAAAGTCCAATTGGAAAGTTTGCAATTTAACAGCAAGGGAAGGATAACATGCAAATAAGTACTTGTATTTGTCTTGTGTGTTTGTTTACAATAATGAAAAAAGGGCTATTTAAGTTAAAAATATAAAAACATTTTTAAAAAGCCCAGGCTACACTATGTCTCTCATGAATGGTTTTAGGTAGACTTTACACCGATCTGATTGGCTTGATTGGTATCGGCCGATAATTAGTATTTTATGCTGATCGCCTTTGTCATAATTCGTTGATCTGATCAAAGATGTCATTGAACGGCTCCGCAAAAGACATTTACCCCGCGTCGCCATCGTGTACAGTATATTTAAACCCAAAAGCTAGTTTATTTTTAGCCTTGTCGCGTGTCAAGGCTGTAAATATCTGACAGCCAATAAAGTTATGTTTAAAATAAAAAAAACATTTCGGCGGTGTGGGACAACACGTCTGAGACAGACAACACGTAATGCCTGGATCAGACTACAAGACAAATTTGGTCTTTCACAATTGCACTATGCCAGACTACTGCAATAAAATCTTTGCATCCCGTCTTTTACAATCACGGGGCTTTATCTTGTCAACTTAAACGTCCCCGGATACACTCATTACCATGCCGACGACATCGCAACGCTTGTATTATAAGAACAAAATGGGGAAACACGTGTGGTGGTGGTCACTGGTGCTCAGGAGATTACGTTCATTTAAGGATTGCTTGAGGTATGTTCACGTACGTTTAGTACGATACAGCTCGCAAGCAAGCAACAAAACGTTATGTAGCCTAGCATGCTAGTGCTAGCACTAACGGTTGTACGTAAACATGCCGGCGTTATGTCAAATCATGCTCTAAAGTTTCAATGTGTGTGAAGTAATTTAATTACAATAAAGTAATTCAAGTACATTAAGTTAGCACCCATTACTTCTGTCATGTTGTAATGTTGGTTTGACCTGACTGATTATAATACATGATCTGACTAGAGGAGTGATTTCCAACCTTTATAGAGCGAAGGCACATATTTTCCAATTGGAAAATCTCACGGCACATGAACAAACAAAAATGTCACAAAAAGTAGATACACACAGTATTTGTTCTGTATATGCCTCACTGGCATAAATATAGGTACAAAGATACATTATTTCTTGTAAATGAATAATCTTTTGACCAGTTGAGTCAAATTTGACAATTTCCCACGGCACACCTGAAGATCGCCTATGGCACACTAATGTGCCACGGCTTACTGGTTGAGAATCACTGGGCTAGAGAATACTTTTGAAGATACTCAGAGTATACAGTACACAAGTATATTCAGTAAATGAACAAGTCATTTAAATTGACACATTGCTCCATCTTGTGATCGGATCGGTGATCGGTTATTGTTTTTTTTAAACTCGCTGATCGGTGATCGGCCCCAAAAATCCTGATCGTGTAAAGCCTAGTTTTAGGTACATTGCGATGCATCTACTCTAACCTTAGAAGCAGTATTATGCACTGCGCTGATTGCACTTCAAATTTTGTGGACTGGTAGGGAGTATCTGTATTTGATTTGGGGATGGTTTTTCATCTGTTAGTAAGTGAATACATTTTTTAAAATGCTTTTTATTGTTGTTTTTATATCTCTCATTCGACAAATGCCCTGTATGAAAAAAATTAAAACTTATAAAAAATAAACTAAAACGAAGCATTTTGAAAAAATAAAAACTAAGAAAATTTAAACCTGCTCTGAAAACTAATTAAAACTAATGGATTAACTGACCATTTGAAAAAAAAAAAGGCAAAACATCAAAACAAAATGAAAACATGGTGAATCTGCGTTCACAGATGCACAGCATTGCTTACTCACGTAGGTATGTGTGTGTGCTGAAGTGCTTCAGCAAATCATTCTCCACAAGAAGTACAAGTCCTGTCTTGGTGCTTGCCAATCAGAGGCAGAATAGGGTGGGTTATTGTTCCTTAGATACAATGGACACGATGCTTTTTTTCCGGATTCGATAAATTTTCATCGTTGTGGTAACACTAGACGCGCTGCTCACGACACAGCAAGCCGTTGCCGGAACAGCTTTGGCTCCGTCGATGCACACACTTGGGACACTTGAGGGTAAGTTAATTATTAATTACGTTTGCTAGCCCGTGAGCAAACTAGCTAGTGAGCTAAGAAGCTAAACAAGTCACTCTGGCTCGCTCGATCGTGCCGACATACAGAGGCCAGTAACTGGCGGACCGCGACCGGACACAGAAGCAGTCCCATACGTACCCACATCATAGCCAAAATAGAAAGGTTATGATTAAAGACATGCAAGGTACAAGGTACTTTTATTGTCAATTCTACAATATGCGTAGCACATACAGAAGATTGAAATTATGGTACTCAAGGGCGAATGCTGCAACAAAAGACGGTATGAATAATAAACATCAGTATAAAGAACCTAAATAAAACTATGGTATATAGAGTTGTAATAGACACGCCATCAACAATATGGCACCAGCAACCCCCAAACTCTGATAGTTCTGCATTCTCATCTTCTGCCCTGCTGAGACAGACGGTCACAAGAAGCCTGGTTTGTGTCACCCGAACCTTAAACTAATGAACAGTTTCCCTAGAAACCTGAACTTCCAATCATCAAAGACCCCCCGTTGGTTCGCAGAACCAAGATAACGACCAAAAGTTTGGTAAAAACCCACTGGTCAAAGCAAACCAAAATAAAGTTCAAAGAACCATTTGATCCTTTGAAATCCAAGCACGGCCCCTTGGGACAATTGATGGAACACAAGCGACACGCGCTGGCGGTGGGGAGTTACTGCCAGCCGCAACCTGTGCCACAGATTTCTCAGAACTTGAGTGACTGTTTGATATTTTACGAACTTTGCATTACTGCTCCCAGTATAAATCCTGACACCAATGTCACTAATGATTGTTTGCCACAGGTCTCATGTCAAATCTGTTTGTCAACTGAATCAGATGAGATATTTCACCTCACACAACACAAATGTCACATCACAAATATTAACAGGCTTTGCCACTACATAAAATTAAAACACTCATTGCATAGATTAACCAGGGTGTGTGCGTGACAATGCAAAGCTGGGAGTCGATTTCTTAATCTTTGACCCAAAAATCAATCTTTTATTTCCACTGGTTTAAAACCACAAATAATCCTAGGATGTAAATGAATACTAACGAGGTCTGCCTTCCGTTTGGTCTCTGGGCCAGCCCCTCTCTCTCCTGTGCATAAAAGGGCGAAGCTCGCTCACTCACCTTTTTCAACTTGCCGAAGAAACTGGCGCACAGCCAGGGAACCCCGCCTCCCACCACGAGGCAGCAGAGACGCACACAACCGAACGCGGAGGGTAGAAGCACTCTGCCCCGCCCCGAAACCACGCTTTGGTGCGTGTAGGGTAGCTTGCAGATAACAGATCCGTCCAGAAGGAAGGGCAACGCAAGTCTTCTCTGAGCCCATGACAAACACCGTCACTAAGGCGCTTGGGCCACTTTACACTTGCTTTTTCTCCGTTTTTGCCTTCCTTTTTCCCTTCCTTCCTTTCCCATCGTTTACACCTGGTCGGCGACCCGGCCCAGCCACCTGGAAGACCGACCAGCCTGTCTAAATTCTGTTCTACGCAACGTAAGTGCAGCGTGCTGTTCCTAGGTACAAGTTGGTGTATAATTGAATTATAACGGTCACAGAGATTCCCAGCCTCGCATTGTATAAACGGTCACAGAGATTCCCAGCCTCGCATTGTATATCAAAGATTAGGAGACGTGCAACATGGTCAAAGTCTGAGTACCAAGGCAAATAAAGACATTTACAAATTAGAAGGCAGTGTGGGGAGGTGTGCGCGTGTGTGTGCATGCGTACAGTGGGGCAAACAAGTATGCATAAAGCCACCAATTGTGTAAGCTCTCCCACTTAAAGATTAGAGAGGCCTGTAATTTTCATCATAGGTATACCTCACCGATGAGAGACAAAATGAGGAGAAAAAAAAAGCCCAAAAATCAGGTCTGATTTTTAAAGAATTTATTAGCAAATTATGGTGAAAAATAAGTATTTGGTCACCTACAAACAAGATTTCTGGCTCTCACAGACCTGACAGACTCGTCTTTAAGAGGCTCCTCTGTCTTCCACTCGTTACCTGTATTAATAGCACCTGTTTGAACTCATCAGTATAAAACACACCTGTCCGCAACCTCAAACAGTCACACTCCAAACTCTACTATGGCAAAGCTATCAAAGCACACCAAAAACAAAATTGTAGACCTGCACCAGGCTGGGAAGTCTGAATCTGCAATAGGTAAGCAGCTTGGTGTGACGAAATCAACTGTGGGAGCAATTATAAGAAAATGGAAGACATAGAAGACCACTGATAATCTCCTTTGATCTGAAGCTCCATGCAAGATCTCACCCCATGGGGTCAAAATGATGACAAGAACCTGCAGAGAGCTGGGACCAAAGTAACAAAGGCTACCATCAGTAAGACGCTAGGCCGCCAGGGACTCAAATCCTGCAGTACCAGAGGTGTCCCCCTGCTTAAGCCAGTACATGTCCAGGCCCGTCTGAAGTTTGCTGGAGAAAATTTGGATGATCCAGAAGAGGATTGGGAGTATGTCATATGGTCAGATGAAACCAAAATAGAACGTTTTGGTAAAAACCCAACTTGTCGTGTTTGGAGGAGAAAGAATCCTGAGTTACATCCAAAGAACACCATACCTAATGTGAAGAATGGGAGTGGAAACATCATGCTTTGGGGCTGTTTTTCTTCAAAGGGACCGGGACGACTGATCCGTGAAATGGCAACAATGAATGGACCGTGTATCGTGAGATTTTGAGTGAAAACCTCCTTCCATCAGCAAGGGCATTGAAGATGAAACGTGGCTGGTTCTTTCAGCATGAAAATGATCCCAAATACACCTCCCGGGCAACAAAGTAGTGGCTTCGTAAGAAGCATTTCAAGGTCCTGGAGTGGCCTAGCCAGTCTCCAGATCTCAACCACAAAGAAAATCTTTGGAGGGAGTTGAAAGTCTGTGTTGCCCAGCAACAGCTCCAAAACATCACTGATCTAGAGGAGATCTGCATAGAGGAATGGGTCAAAATACCAGCAACAGTGTGTGAAAACCTTGTGTAGACTTACAGAAAGCGTTTGACCTCTGTCATTGCCAACAAAGGGTATATAACAAAGTATTGAGATGAACTTTTGTTATTGACCAAATACTTATTTTCCACCATAAATTTAAAAAATAATAATTTTTAAAGTTTCAGTCGGCTGGTACTGTCCCACAAACTTCGCAGTCTCCTCCCTGATGGCAGCAGACTGAAGAGGCTGTGAGATGGATGGGTGACATCCCCCGCTATGCGGAAGGCTTTGCAGATTAGGCACGTACTGTAAATATAATGCAGGGAGGGAAGAGAGGTTCCAATGATCTTCTCAGGTGCCCTCACTATGCGATGGAGAGTCTTGCGGCAGGATGCAGCACAGGCTCTGTACCACACAGTGATGCAGGTGGTAAGGATGCTGTCTATGGTCCCTCTGTAGAACGAGTCGTGATGGGGGTCGGGGGACTCGTCTCAGCTTGCGCAGTAAGTATAGACGTTGGTGAGCTCTCTTGGCCAGTGATGAGATGTTTCTGGTCCAGGAGAGGTCTTCAGTGACGTGCATTCCCAGGAACTCACTGTTGATGTTCAGGGGAGCATGCTGGGAGAGCACTCTCCTGAGGTCCACAACAGTCTCCTTGGTCTACGTTCAGGGAGAGATTGTCGTCCGTGGACCACCCAGCCAGGCGGCTCACCTCACTCCTGTAGTCTGTCACGTCCCCGTTGCTAATGAGACCCACCACAGTTGATTCGTCTGCAAACTTGATGAAGAGGTTGGAGCTGTTTATCGCTGTGCAATCATAGGTCTGCAGGATGAAGAGGAGGGGGCTTAACACACATCCTTGAGAAGACCCCATGTTCACGGTGATGGTGCTGGATGTGTTGCTACTGACCTGTACTGCCTGCGGTCTCCCAGTCATAAAGTCCAGCAGCCAGTTGCACATCGAAATGTTGAGCCCCACCTGGTCCAGTTTGTGAATCAGTTGTTGGGGGATAATGGTATTAAATGCTGAGCTGAAGTCTATGAACAGCATTTGGACATTGTGAGGGCAGAGTGGAGGGCGGTGGAAATGGCACTATCGGTTGACCGGTTGGACCGATATGCAAACTGGGAAAGGGTCCCGGGGGGGGGGGTGCTTGATGTGGTGCATGACTAGCTGATCGAAGCACTACATCAGGATGGGGGGGGGAGGGCGGGTGCTACCGGACGGTAGTCATTGAAGCAGGAGGGAGACAATATTTTCGGGGACCGGGATGATGGTGATGGCTTTGAAGCATGTTGGGACAACAGCCTGACTGAAGGAGTTGTTGAAGATGTCCATGAAAACATCTGTGAGTTCAGTTCCACAGTCCCTCAGAACACGACCAGGTATTTTATCTGAGCCCAGGGCTTTATGTGCGTTGATCCTGCTGCGGGATCCTCTCACGCTGTCCCGGGTCAATGTCGGGACCTGGTCACCAGGAGGGGGTGGAGACTTGTGTGCAGGTGTGCTATTGTGTGCCTCAAACCGAACAAAGAAGTTCTTTAGCTCATTCAGCAGGGAGGTGGAACTGTCACAGGTCTGTGGTGAGGATTTGTCCATAATGGTCTGAATACCTCGCCACAGACTCCTGATGTCACTGCTGTTACTAAAGCGGTAGGCAATCCTCCTGGAGTACTCCCCCTCTTGGCCTCCCGGATGTCACGGGACAGATTGGCCCTAGCTGTCCTCAGGCCATCTTCATCCCCAGATCTAAAATCAGCATTGTGGACCTTCAGTAGTCTGTAGACTTCCGCCGTCAGCCATGGCTTCTAATTAGCGCGAACAGTGATGGACTGAGTGGTGGTGTCATCATCCCTGCACTTGCTAATGTAGGCGGTAACATTCTCTGTGTACTCCTGAAGGTCAGTGATGGAGTTGTAGATGACAGCCTGTTTGAACATGGTCAAGTCTGTGGTGTTAAAACAGTCTTGAAGTGGCTTCTGACCACACTCGTACCCATTTTCTAACTGGTTTGGTGACTTTAACCAGTGGTCTGTAAACTGGTATTAGGATTACAGTAAGGCGGTCTGAGGTACCGAGGTGGGGGAGAGGAAGGGCCTTGTAGGGTCCTCTCAAGGGGGTGAAAACATTCTCCAGAGTGTTATTTCCCCGTGTTGGAAAGTGAACACTTGAGTACAGTTTTTGAAACACAGTCTTGGGGTCAGCATAGTTGAAATTCTCAGCCAGGATGAGGAAAGCATCTGGGTGGGCTCTCTGCTGGTCACTGATGTGATTGTATTGTTCACTCAGCCCCTCATTCCTGTTGTTGTTATTGGAGCTGGGAGGGATGTAAATAACCACAACCAGTATGGAAGTAAATTCCCTCGGTAAATAAAATGGCCGGCACTTCAGAACCATGAAATCCAGTAGTGGTGAGCAGTGTTGCCTGACCAAGACAGCATCCCAGCACCATGCAACAATGTAAACAAAGAGCCCGCCGCCGTGGGTCCCTCGACGAGAGCTCTGTCTGCTCTGTCCGCTTGGTAGCATGCTAGCCAGTCGAGCTGAATGGCGCTGTCTGGAACGCTGCTGTTAAGCCATGTTTCCACAAACACAAGAACACAGCACTCTCTCACTGTTTTACGGGTAGAGCGGAGTAGTCGAATGTAATCCAGCTTGTTGTCCAGAGAGTGTACGTTGACTAACACGATGGTGGGAATTGCCAGCTTTATGGTTTAGTCGCTAGTATTGCTCGGATACCTCCGAGCTTTCCCCGGTCCTGCTTCCTCCTTCACCATTCGTGGCGCCTCCCACTGGGGGCGTGGGGGTGGGATTTGTTGTAGGCACCCAGGAGCAGACCACAGTTCCGTAGCTCCACAGTGACGGTAGACTTTAACTTTGTACAAGTAGTTCTGCCTGTGTCGAGCAGAAATTTATGACTGTATCTGCACCTTGGGACATGTAGACTTGATGAAGGCGGGCTAAAACACTCACACTAAAAAGATACGAAAACACCGTTCGGTTGGGACAGAGAGAAGCCGCTGCGTGTGCATGCCCCAACATTACGTAATCCAGCCACAATCTCACACACGCACAAATCTAACGCACACAGAAACACCCACACCCACGGGGCGCTGCAATATATTACAAGCTTTACAGTACTGATGAACTGTACCGACCAATCACATGCGAGTTCAGCCACCCCCTTCAACCAATCAAATCTGCATCTCTGGCCGTAATCACTGATGGCACGCAGCCCAGAGAGACACGAGGAGAAATGTAGCAGGGGCGAGAGAAAGAGACTCAGCGTGTAAGTTGAGTTAAAGCTGGAGAAATCTCAGAAAATGTCCGATAAAGGGAGAAAACATTTGGAACAAACGATGCTTGAAATGCAACAGTACAGTGTCATTTTTTTGTTTTTTTCCCCCTCAGTGGAAAGGTCCCACTGGTAGCACTAATTAAAAGTGCATTTACAGTATGTGAAACACCCTTATGAAACAAAACAAAGATTTCAACAAACAAATCCTCTAAAACGGTTCAGTTGTTAAGATTTGTTGAATTAATAGATGTAAAATTGCTTGAGACTTCACTGTTGTGTGAAGATACCAAACAGAAAAGGGGAAAATCAAACTTAATTTCTCTTAAGCAATTTATTTGAACACATAAGTTTCACTTTTTATTTACTTGCTCTTATTGTGAAATGCAGCCCTACTTTTATTTCGTAAATAAGAGAACATTGCACTTTTGTGCTCATATGTTTGATTACCAGTGCAGAATTTGTAAGATGTGTACAGTTCTTTATAATGCTCTAATATGATTGTCAGTGACATTTAAAAAAAAAAAAAATAAATAAATAAAAAATACATATCGTTTATCATGAAAGTTTTTGAGGCGGCATGGTGGACGACTGGTGAGCACATCTGCCTCACGGTTCTGAGAACAGGGGTTCAAACCCCGGCCCCGCCTGTGTGAAGTTTGCATGTTCTCCCCGTGCCTGCGTGGGTTTTCTCCGGGTACTCCGGTTTCCTCCAGCATCCCAAAAACATGCACAGTGGGTTAACTGAAGACCCTAAATTGTCGGTAGGTATGAATGTGAGTGTGAATGCTTGTTTGTTTATTATATGTGCCCTGTGATTGGCTGGCAACCAGTTCAGGGTGTACCTCGCAGTTAGCTGGGATTGGCTCCAGCATATCCCCGACACTCGTGAGGATAAGCGGTGTAGATAATGGATGGACGGATGGATGAAAGTTTTGGGGGAAAATAGATCTTTCTGAAAAATTACAATATACACTACAGTATAAAAAGTAACAATGTAATAAAAATATGCGATAAAGCGGGACCGCGAAGCAAGAATCGTGATGTAGGGAAGGATTTAGTGTGTCTGGATTCCGTGATGTTAAGTTGCAAGGACTCATCGGTCCAGGGCTGGGACTCATTGTTTCCATGACATGTGCATCCCAGGACTCTCTCAAGTGTGAAATGACATATATACACACACACACGTACGTACACACACACACACACATACACACACACACACACACACACATGCCTGAAATAAGTCTTTAACACGTTACCATTTTTCTCAAATATATTTCCAAAGATGCTATTGACATGAAAATTTCACTAGATGTTGGGAACAACACAAGTAATCCATAAATACAAAGAAAGTAGAACAAATAAGATCACAAATGAAGTTGTGTGTAATAACGTGTAATGACACAGGGAAAAAGTATTGAACACGCCAAGTAGCATTTACTTAAAACTTTGTACAAAAGGCTTTGTTTGGAATAACAGCTTCAAGACGCCTCCTGTATGAAGAAACTAGTCGCATGCACTGCTCTGGTGTGATTTTGGCCCATTCCTCCACACAAGCAGTCTTCAAATCTTGAACAAGCCCATGCCTTCTTTTATGGACCTTGAGTTTCAGTTCTTTCCTTAGATTTTAAATTGGATTCAAGTCAGGTGATTGGCTGGGCCCTTCTTGCACCTTATTTTTGTTTTCTTTGAAAACAATTGAGAGTTTCCTTGGCAATATGTTTTGGATCATCCTGCTGAAATGTTCACCTTCTTTTCATTTTCATCATCCTCGTAGATGGCAGCAGTTTTTTGTCAAGAATGTGTTGGGAGATGTGCCCATTCATCCTTCCTTCAATAATATGAAGTTTTCCAGTACCATTTGCTGAAAAGCAGCCCCACACCATCATGTTCCCACCTCCGAACTTCACTGCTGGTATGGTGTTTTTAGACTGATGTGCAGTGCAATTTCTCCTCCAAATCTGGTGTGCATTATGGCATCCAAAAAGTAAAATTTTGCTCTCATCCGACTATATTCCCCGAGTATTTAACTGGCATGTCCAGATGTTGTTCAGCAAACTTTAAACGAGCTTTGACATGTTTTTTTTTTTCTTTCAGCAATGGGGTCTTGCATGGTGACCTTGCATACAGGCCATGGCGGCGGAGTACATTACTCACCGTTTTCCTTGTGACAACAGTACCTGCTCATTCATGCACTTTTTTTTAGGTTTAAGACATCCATCCATGTGGTGAATGGCAGATGAGAACGAGGCTAACGAGAAATTATCAGTCAGGATGCATGTGTGTGACTTGCGGCAAATCGCTGTACACTTTGAAGTCTTTCAAGTGGTTAGCCTAGCTTAGCTCGCTAGCTGCTAACAAAACAGTAAAGTACGGAGTAAGGAAAGGAAACTCAACCAAACAAAAGGAGAACCAGTCAATGTTAACTACTGGATGCGGTTTCAGGCTCACGTTTGTGTTCAAAGAGCAGGTGTATTCATTTGCTTAGCTCTCTATGTACAGTATAATACTAGTCCTTTAAGATTTTCCTCATGAAAACCTCACAGTGCTTCATTTATAGCCATTATTATTTAACTGTTTAGAACAGGGATTCTCAAATTTTGTGTCCAGCTCGGGACACCTTACAGGGAATATAGTTTTCCAACGACCCCTTCATAATTTTAACACCAATTAAACACTTCTTGGGAAAAAAATGGCCCAACAATAAAAACCATAGCTGAAATAATATAAATAAGTTGTTTTCCCGTTTTATTGCAAAGCAACAGTACAATATTAAATAAGATACAAAAGGAAAGTACATCAGGAAAATCTTTATATTTAATGAACATAATTAATTTGACTGCATTCGGCAAGAAACAAGAGGAATCTAGGAAATTTCATCTGGTTAGGGTTCTGGTATCTGCCCAGTCTGCAGATATTTATTTCCCAGTCACACTGGATGAATTTTTGGCCAAAAAGTTACTGAATCGATTTCCAGCCACTGAATCGTTTTGGATCGTATCATTCTAAAGGAACCAATATCGTCCTTGAATTGAATTGTTAACCATGAATCGTGATATGAATTAAATCGTTGCTAAAATGAATCGTTACACCCCTTATATATAAACAAAATGAAGACTTTGGAGGGGCCTAATCAAAGTCCTGACCTGAATCCTATTGACATGCTGTGGCATGACCTTAAAAAGGCTGTTCATGCTAGAAAACCCTCCAATGTGGCTGAATTACAAAAATTCCGCAAAGATGAGTAAGCCAAAATTCCCCCACAGCGCTGTAAGAGACTCATTGCAAGTTATCGCAAATGCTTGATTGCAGTTGTTGCTGCTCAGTAATTGGCTCAACCAGTTATTAGGTTTAGGAGCGATCACTTTTTCACACAAGGCCATGTAGGTGTTGATTATTTTCCTCCCTTAATAATGAAAACCATTTAAAATTTGTATTTAGTGTTGTGTAGCGCTCCCGCTGTGACTCCATCGTTCTGCTGGGGGACTTCATTGCTCACGTGGGCAATGACAGTGAAACCTGGAAGGGCGTGATTGGGAGGAACGGCCTCCTCGATCAGAACCCGAGCGGTGTTCTGTTATTGGACGGTGTTCTCGATGATCGACTTTGTGGTCGTGTCATCGGACTTGCGGTCGCATGTCTTGGACACTCGGGTAAAGAGAGGGGCGAAGCTGTCAACTGATCACCACCTGGTTGTGAGTTGGCTCCGATGGTGGGGGAAGATGCCGGTCCGACGTGGCAGGCCCAAACGTATTGTGAGGGTCTGCTGGAAACATCTGGCGGAATCCCCTGTCAGAAGGAGTTTCAACTCCCACCTCCGACAGAACTATGCTCATGTTCTGGGGAAGGCGGGGGACATTGAGTCCGAGTGGACCATGTTCCGCGCCTCCATTGCTGAGGCGGCCGACCGGAGCTGTGGCCGTAAGGTGTTTGGTGCCTGTCGTGGCGGCAATCCCCGAACCCGTTGGTGGACACCAACGGTGAGGGATGCCGTCAAAGTGAAGAAGGAGTCCTATCGGGCCTTTTTGGCATGTGGGACTCCTGAGGCAGCTGATGGGGACCGGCTGGCCAAGCGGAATGCATCTTTGGTGGTCACTGAAGCAAAAACTCGAGCATGGGAGGAGTTCGGTGAGGCCATGGAGAAAGACTTACGGACGGCTTCGAGGAAATTCTGGTCCACCATCCGCCGTCTCAGGAGGCTCTGGATGTTGTAGGGCTGTCCTGGTTGGCACGCCTCTGCAACATCGCGTGGACATCGGGGACAGTGCCTCTGGATTGGCAGACTGGGGTGGTGATCCCCCTTTTTAAGAAGGGGGACCGCAGGGTGTGTTCCAACTACAGGGGGATCACACTCCTCAGCCTCCCTGGTAAGGTCTATTCAGGGGTGCTGGAGAGGAGGGGGAAGTTGAATCTTAGATTCAGGAGGAGCAGTGTGGTTTTTCGTCCTGGCCATGGAACAGTGGACCAGCTCTACACCCTTGGCAGGGTCCTCGAGGGTGCATGGGAGTTCACCCAACCACTCTACATGTGTTTTGTGGACTTTGAGAATGTGTTCGACCGTGTCCCTCAGGGGGTTCTGTGGGGGGTGCTTCGGAGTATGGGGTACCGAACCCCCTGATACGGGCTGTTTGGTCCCTGTACGACCGGAGTCAGAGTTTGGTCCGCATATCCGGCAGTAAGTCGGACTCGTTTCCGGTGAGGGTTGGACTTCACCAAGGCTGCCCTTTGTCACCGATTCTGTTCATAACTTTTATTGGACAGAATTTCTAGGCGCATCCGAGGCGTAGAGGGGGTCCGGTTTGGTGGCCTCAGTATTGCATCTTGGTTTTTGCTGATGATGTGGTTCTGTTGGCTTCATTAAGCCGTGACATCCAACTCTCACTGGAGCAGTTCGCAGCCGAGTGTGAAACGGCTGGGATGAGAATCAGCACCTCCAAATCTGAGACCATGGTCCTCAGTCGGAAAAGGGTGGCGTTCCCTCTCCAGGTCGGGGATGAGATCCTGCCCCAAGTGGAGGCGTTCAAGTATCTTGGGGTCTTGTTCACGAGTGAGGGGAGAATGGAACGGGAGATTGACAGGCGGATCGGTGCAGCGTCTGCAGTGATGCGGACTTTGTATCGATCCGTTGTGGTAAAGAAGGAGCTAAGCCAAAAGGCGAAGCTCTCGATTTACCGGTCGATCTACGTTCCTACGCTCACCTATGGTCACGAGCTGTGGGTCGTGACCGAAAGAACAAGATCCAGGATACAAGCGGCCGAAATGAGTTTCCTCCGCAGAAGGAAGAGCTGGATGAAGTGGCTGGGGAGAAGGAAGTCTGGGCATCCCTGCTAAAGCTACTTCCCACGCGACCCGACCTCAGATAAGCGGTAGAAAATGGATGGATGGATGGATGGCCAGACAGAGGCCACTTCTCCCTAAAAAGCACATGGCAGCCCGCTTGGAGTTTGCCAAAAGGCACCTTAAGGACTCTCAGACCTGCAGAAAAAAAATTATCTGGTCTGATGAAACCAAAACAGAAGTTTTTGAACTGAATTGCAAGCTTCGTATCTGGAGAAGAGGCACTGCTCATCACCTGGCTAACACCATCCCTACTGTGCAGCATGGTGGTGGCAGCATCACGCTGTGGGGCTGTTTTTTCTCCTGCAGGAACTGGGCGACTCGTCCGCATAAAGGATAAGATGACAGCTACCAAATATAGAGAAATTCTTCAAGAGAACTTGCTCCAGAGTGCTCTGTAACTCAGACGAGGGCATCTATTCACCTTCTAACACGACAATGACCCAAAGCACACAGCCAAGATAAAGGACTGTTCCAATACCTTTGCTCACTTGATAACTGGGTGGCTTCAAACAAAAGGTACTCTGTCCGAAGTTGTTTAACACATCTAGATATAAATACCATGAAATAAAAGCTGGAATTCTGAATGTTTGTCTCATTCATCTTTTGATCTGAAACCCGAATTTCTTCAATATACAACAAAAACTAGGCTATACACAATCAGGATTTTTGGGACCGATCAGCGAGTTTAAAAAGAACAATAACGTATCCGATCACAAGATGGAGCAATGTGTCTATATAAATGACTTGTTCATTTACTGTATATACTTGTGTATTGTATACTGAGTATCTTCAAAAGTATTCTCTAGCATTTTAGACAAAAGGTAAAACAATAACCTCTAGGGGGCATTCAAGGATTGGCCACTGACATAAGCTTAGGTTTTCAGTCAGGTCAAACCAACATTACAATATGACAGAAATAATGGGTGCTAATTTAGTCTAATTAAATTACTTGGTCGTAAAATTACGTCGCACACCAAAAGTTTAGAGCATGATTCGACAGAATGCTGGCATGTTTATGTACAACCGTTAGTGTTAGCACAAGCTTCCAAGGCTAAAGAATGTTTTGTTGCCTTCTTGCGAGCCGTATAGTATTAAAAGTATGTGAACATACCGGCGGAACGGTGGGCGACTGGTTAGAGCGTCAGCCTCACAGTTCTGAGGACCCGGGTTCAATCCCCGGCCACGCCTGTGTGGAGTTTGCATGTTCTCCCCGTGCCTGCGTGGGTTTTCTCCGGGCACTCCGGTTTCCTCCAACATCCCAAAAACATGCATTAATTGGAGACTCTAAATTGCCCGTAGGCATGACTGTGAGTGCGAATGGTTGTTTGTTTCTATGTGCCCTGCGATTGGCTGGCAACCAGTTCAGGGTGTACCCCGCCTCCTGCCCGATGACAGCTGGGATAGGCTCCAGCACGCCCGCGACCCTAGTGAGGAGAAGCGGCTCAGAAAATGGATGGATGGATGAACATACCGCAAGCAATCCACGAATGAACATCCTCTCCCGAGCATTGGTGATGACCACCACACGTTTTTCGTTATTTTATCCCCCCCCCAAACACAATATATTTGCGCAAACTATTCTTGTTGTCATCACTATGGTAACGAGTGAGTTGACACGATAAAGCCCAGTGTTCGTAAAAGACAGGATGCGGTGATATCAGACTATAAAGTTTTATCGCAGTCCTCTGACATAGAGCAATCGTGAAAGACCAATTTGTCTTATTGTCTGTCCCAAACCGCTGACGTTTTTTCTTGTTTTGTTTGTTTTTTTAAATAAATTTATTGGCGGTCAGATATTTATAGTACTATGTCAAAAGACAGATTTATGAAAAAAGAAAAACTGAAATATCACACAGCCATAATTATTCAGACCCTTTGCTGTGACACTCATATTTAACTCGGGTGCTGTCCATTTCTTCTGATCATCCTTGAGATGGTTCTACACCTTCCTCAGAGTGCAGCTGTGTTTGATTATACGGATTGGACTTGATTAAGAAAGCCACAGACCTGTCTATATAAGACCTTACAGCTCACAGTCCATGTCAGAGCAAATGATAATCATGAGGTCAAAGGAACTGCCTGAAGAGCTCAGAGACAGAATTGTGGCAAGGCACAGATCTAGCCAAGGTTACAAAAAAAAAATAATCTGCTGCACTTAAGGTTCCTAAGAGCACAGTGGCCTCCATAATGCTTAAATGGAAGCCGTTTTGGACGACCAGAACCCTTCCTAGAGCTGACCGTCCAGCCAAACTGAGCAATCTGGGAGAAGAATCTTGGTGAGAGAGGTAAAGAAGAACCCAAAGAGCACGTTGGCTGTGCTCCAGAGATTAACTCCGAAGATGGGAGAAAGTCATCAAAAATCAACCATCACTGCAGCCCTCCACCAGTTGGGGCTTTAAGGCACAGTGGCCCGACGGAAACCTCTCCCCAGTGCAAGACGCATGAAAACCCGCATGGAGTTTTATTATCAGACAATTTAAAAAATAAATAAATAAAATAACACCTGAAGGACTCCAAGATGGTGAGAAGATTCTCTGGTCTGATGAGACCAAAACAGAACATTTTGGCCTTAATTCTAAGCGGTATGTGTGGAGAAAACCAGGCACTGCTCCTCACCTGTCCAATACAGTCCCAACAGTGAAGCATGGTGGTGGCAGAATCATGCTGTGGGGGTGTTTTTCAGATGCGGGGACAGAATGACTGGTTGCAATCAAAGGAAAGATGAATGCGGCCAAGTACAGGGATATCCTGGACAAAAACCTTCTCCTGAGTGCTCAGGACCTCAAACTGGGCCGAAGGTTCACCAACAACACAATGACCCTAAGCACAGAGCTAAAATAACGAAGGAGTGGCTTCAGAACAACTCCGTGACTGTTCTTGAATGGCCCAGCCAGAGCCGTGACTTAAACCCAATTGAGCATCTCTGGAGAGACCTGAAAATGGCTGTACACCAACGTTCACCATCCAACCTGACAGAACTGGAAAGGATCTGGAAGGAGGAATGACAGAGGATCCCCAAATCCAGGTGTGAAAAACTTGTTGCATCATTCCCAAAAAGACTGGCTGTATTAGCTCAAAAGGGTGCTTCTGTTGACCAATACTCCATTTGCACATTGATTGAGGAGTATCTGCAACATTTGCACAATCAACATTGTCCCAGATTATCGCACTAGTCGCTTGAAGTCTCGGTGCCCTTTGCACAATGGTCATTGCACCGGACTATTGCAATATTAGTCTTTCGAACTGCTCTAAGTGCTAGAGGACTCTGCATCTTTTTGCACAATTGTCAAAAAAATAATAATTACCGGCATTACCAGATAACTAGCAACCCTTTATTGCTCAGTGATTGTTTTTCTCAAATGTCTTTATGTCTCAGAAGTGTTCTCTGTCAATTGACTTGACGTGCAGGGTGTCCTTTAAATAGACCAATCCGTATAATATACAGTTTTAAATTGACCTCATCTACTTTGGCTGCCAAGACTGCACTCAAAATTATGAGGGTTCTTCATAAAACAAGGTAAATAATCTGATCATCGACAATTGCCGACAGCACAGAGGACAAGTGGTTCGCATGTGTTCAAATCTCATGCCTTCCTGTATGGAGTTTGTATCCTCTTCCCGTGCTTGTATGTTTTCTCGAGGTACTCTGGCTTCTTCCCACATTTCAAACACATGCAAATTATGCTAATTGAAGATTAAATTGTCCTTAGGTGTGAATGTGTGTGTAAATGGCTTTATTTGAATATGTGCCCTGCTATTGGCTAACGAGCAGTCCAGGGTGTACACCACCTCTCGCAGCTGCAGCTTGTACAGGCTCCATCTCATCCGCATCCCTAATGAGGTGAAGTGGTAAAGAAAATGAATGATTGAATGGATGGCTGGATGATTTCAACTTGTAACGGACAGACCGGATAAACACAGGATTAAATGTTAGGTTTTTAAAGGACCTCACGAAAATAAACTGCCAATCATTGGTCAAATAAAGGATTTTTCGGTTTCTAAAGGACCGGACTAAAATAAGCTGCCAATTATTGGTGAAATAAAATATTGTTTCTGATAAAACTGTCAGAGAATTATATATTACTGCATTTAAGTTTGTCAAAATGTACAGTAAAGACTGAACATGGGTGAACATTATCATTACTGTCACCAACAATCATTCTTGTCCTGGGGGGGAGGGAGGGAGGGAGAGAGAGAGAGAGAGAGTGACAGAGAGAGACAGAGAGGGAGAGAGAGAGAGAGAGAGAGGAGAGAGACAGCGAGAGAGAGAGAATACCTTCGATGGACGGGGCCTGGTCCTGAGCAGCATACAACATCTCTTTGAAAGCCTGAAGATACAGAAACAATAACATTATAAATAAAGTGATATGCATTGGCGTTATTTTGTTTTTTTTAACTAAAAGTTTAATGAAATGTTACAGCAAAAATAAGCCTCTAAAGGTGCACTTATGAGTCAAAATATTATGCATAAGTTCACACAAGAGGTCACAAAATATAGAATGTTTAGGTTTTACTGCATGGCTGTTTTGCTTTCTATTCAGCGTTTTTGTGATTCGACCACAGAACTGTTCACAGTGATGACAAGAAAAAAAATATATAATGACTATCATAGAGAAAAAGATTTAATTTAAGGAAAGCGGTACACACTTGTGTATCCTGGTTACTCAGTCATCCTTTCTCTGCATGTTTGTCAAGACATCTCACATCCACCACACAACCAAAATTAAAGTGTGAGTATATAATGTGTTGTTTAAGTTTTAACAGGGCTCGATCGAGTGCGACGAAAATGGTCACATATGTGACCCTTTTTTCGATGTGCCCAAGTAAAATTTTCAACTGGTCCCACTTTTGCGCATGTGCCTGCTTTAATACTGTTTCTAATAAAGTCTCACGTTGCAGTGGACCCTCGATATAACGGACTAATACGAGCGTGGGGGGGGTTGTCTGTTACAGCCGATAGTCGGTTTACATAGAAGCACTTTTTTTGTGGCCATGTGCACCCATATAACTGCACACTACAACATTGTTTTTACTTTTTTCATGGCCTTAAATACCCAGTAGAGGACAAAGTTATTGTAAATATTTAAAATCTTGAAAATGTTTGAAAAGTTTTACATTTCATCAAAACTTACCACGCCGGTGTGCTTGGTCATAGTGACATTATTGACGTACAGTAGTCATCGGCGAGTCGCTTTCATAAGCCGCAAGGAATTAGTGTGCTTCCTAGTTCCAAACCGATTGCAATAGACAAACAGCTTGACAAAAAAAACCTGTTACTGTACCAAAAATAGCATGTTCCAGACTCCAGAGACTTGTGTTTCATATTCCTCACAGTTACAGTGTGTACAGAAAGTATTCACTCCCTTAAATTTTTTATTCTTTTTTTAGATTGCAGCCATTTGGTAAAATAATTTAAGTTAATTTTTTCCTCATTAATATACACACAGCACTCCATATTGACACAAACAAATGTAATTGTTGAATTTTTCGCAGATTTATTAAAATAGAAAAACTGAAATATCACACAGCTGTAAGTATTCAGAACCTTTGCTCAGTATTGAGTAGAAGGCACCCTTTTGAGCTAATACAGCCATGAGTCTTTTTTGGGAATGATCAACAAGTTTTTCACACCTGGATTTGGGGATCCTCTCCAGTTCTGTCAGGTTGGATGGTGAATGTTGGTGGGCAGCCATTTTCAGGTCTCTCCAGAGATGCTTAATTGGGTTTAGGTCAGGACCCTTGCTAGGTCATTCAAGAACAGTCACGGAGTTGTTCTGAAGCCACTCCTTCGGTATTTTAGCTCTGTGCTAAGGGTCATTGTCTTTTTGGAAGGCCAACCTTTGGCCCAGTCTGAGGTCGTAAGCACTCCGGAGAATGTTTTTGTCCAGGATATCCCTGTACTTGGCCGCATTCATCTTTCCTTCGATTGCAACCAGTCGTCCTGTCCCTGCAGCTGAAAAACACCCCCACAGCATGATGCTGCCACCACAATGCTTCACTGTTGGGACTGTATTGGACAAGTGAGGAGCAGTGCCTGATTTTCTCCCCGCTTACCGCTTAGAATTAAGGCCAAAAGTTTCTATCTTGGTCTCATCATGCCAGAGAATCTTATTTCTCACCTTCTTGGAGTCCTTCAGGTGTTTCTTAGCAAACTCCATGCGGGCTTTCTTGCTCTGAGGAGAGGCTTCCGTCGGGCCACTCTGCCATAAAGCCCCGACTGGTGGCGGGCTGCAGTGATGGTGGACTCTCTAGAATTTTCTCCCATCTCTCGACTGCATCTCTGGAGCTCAGCCATAGTGATCTTTGGGTTCTTCTTTACCTCTCTCACCAAGGCTCTTCTCCCCGATTGCTCAGTTTGGCCAGACAGCCAGCTCTAGGAAGGGTTCTGGTCATCCCAAACATCTTCCATTTAAGGATTATGGAGGCCAATGTGCTCTTAGGAACCTTAAGTGCAGCAGAGATTTTTTGTAACCTTGGCCAGATCTGTGCCTTGCCACAATTCTGTCTCTGAGTTCTTCAGGCAGTCCCTTTGACCTCATTATTCTCATTTGCTCTGACATGCACTGTGAGGTCTTAAATAGACAGTTGTGTGGCTTTCCTAATCAAGTCCAATCAGTATAATCAAAAACAGGTGGACTCCAATGAAGGTGTAGAATCATCCCTAGGATGACCTGAAGAAATGGGCAGCACCTGAGTTATATAAATAAATATAATATATATAAATATATGAGTGTCACAGCAAAGGGTCTGAATACTTATGGCTGTGTGATATTTCAGTTTTTCTTTTTTCATAAATATGCAAAGATTTCAATGAAAGTGTACAGCTTTTTCATAACCTCTAGATGATGGCATACATTGATAAAATGTTACAAGTTTTTTTCCAGTTGCACCTATACCTATGTATAATGCGCACAATTGACTTTTGACAAGTTTTTGCGGGGGGGGGGGGGGGGGGGGGGAATGCGCATTATACACGTTAAGTAATTACGATAAGTGGTTTTCCCATTCCAAGAGGGTTCGGAGCCATCACGATAAGAACTGGCCCCTCTGGGTCAAAGAAATGATCAAATACAAGTATACGTTTTTATACGTTTTTATGTTTTTAAATTTAATTGACCTGTTTTGTCTTTTACTGCTTGTTGCAGTTCACAGTAATAATAATAATTTGCAAATATAAGTCGAGTCACTGTCAATCTTCAAACAAAAATGTGGTATTCCATGGCCATGCTGTACCTCTTCAAAAAGTGGTGCGACCAAATCATGCTGGACTGAAAAAGTTGGTCGCACCAGTGCTACTAGTGCAAAAGTTAGTGTAGAGCCCTGAAATAACATGTTGCTGTTTTCCCCTTTGTTTTATTGCAAAGCAATTCATCCATCCATCCATCCATTTTCTGAGCCGCTTCTCCTCACTAGGGTCGCGGGTGTGCCGTAGCCTATCCCAGCTATCATCGGGCAGGAGGCGGGGTACACCCTGAACTGGTTTCCAGCCAATCGCAGGGCACATATAAACAAACAACCATTCGCACTCATATTCACACCATCGGGCAATTTAGAGTCGTCAATTACCCTACCATGCATGTTTTTGGGATGTGGGAGGAAATCGGAGTGCCTGAAGAAAACCCATGCAGGCACGGGGAGAAGATGCAAACTCCACACAGGCGGGGCCGGGGATTGAACCCCGGTCTTCAGAACTGTGATGCAGACGCTCTAACCAGTCGCTCACCATGCCGCCAAAAGCAATTCAATCAACTTTTATTAAGCAGACTCATAGTCAGTCCAACTAGAATCTAAGAAATTTCACGTGCACTGTAGAGTATGCAGGTATTTATTTCACAGTCACACCGTATTAATTTTTGGCTAAAAAGTTACTGAATCGATTTCCAGCCACTGAATCGTTTCAGAATCAGAATCATCTTTATTTGCCAAGTATGTCCAAAAAAAACACACAAGGAATTTGTCTCCGGGAGTTGGAGCCGCTCTCCTATGACAACAGACAGTCAATTGACAGAGAACACTTTTGTGACATAAAGACATTGACACAAAAAAAAAATAATAATAAACAGTCACTGAGCAATAAAGGGTTGATAGTTGTCTGGTAATGCCGGTACATTTTTTTTTCTTTTTTTTTTGACAATTGTGCAAAAGATGCAGAGTCCTCTAGCACTTAGAGCAGTTCGAATGACTAATATTGCAGTAGTCCGGCGCAATGACCATTGTGCAAAGGGCGCCAAGACTTCAAGGAGTGTATGCAGTTTAAAGTGACAAGTAGTGCGATAATCTGGGACAATGTTGATTGTGCAAATGTTGCAGATACTCCTCAATCATTGTGCAAATGGAGCAGATGCTACCCTGGCATGAGGGGCCAGTATTGGTCAACAACAGATATGCAAATAGTGCAGCGTGGCGAGACTACTACAGTGAGTGCACGAGTAATATATAATTGTCCCCACAGAAATGTGACAACGAACTCAAGTTAAAAAATTGCCAGCATGTTGTAATAGAATTGTAGGTTAGGTGTTCAAGAAGTTGATCGCAAGAGGGAAGAAGCTGTTGGAATGTCTGCTAGTTTTAGTTTGCATTGATCGGTAGCGCCTACCTGAGGGAAGGAGCTGGAAGAGCTGGTGACCAGGATGTGGAGGGTCCAAGAGGATTTTGCACGCTCTTGTCGTAGTTCTGGCACCGTGCAAGTCCTCAAGGGTAGGTAGGGGGTACCGACAATCCTTTCAGCAGTTTTGATTGTCCGTTGCAGTCGGAGCTTGTCCTTTTTTGTAGCAGCACCAAACCAGACTGTGATGGTAGAACACAGTACTGATTCGATGACCGCTGTGTAGAACTGCCTCAGCAGCTTCTGTGGCAGGCCGTGCTTTCTCAGAAGCTGCAGGAAGTACATCCTCTGCTGGGCCTTTTTGAGGACGGAGTTGATGTTGGTCGCCCACTTCAGGTCCTGAGAGACTGTAATTCCCAGGAACTTGAAGGTCTCGACGGTCGACAGCTGGACAACATGGGGGCAGCTGTGGATGCCTCCTGAAGTCCACGATCATCTCTACAGTCTTGAGCGTGTTCAGCTCTAGGTTGTGTCGGCCGCACCACAGCTCCAGCCGCTCCACTTCCTGTCGATATGCAGACTCGTCACCGTCCTTAATGAGGCCGATGACAGTGGTGTCATCTGCAAACTTCAGGAGTTTGACAGCCAGGTGCGCTGAGATGGAGTTTTTCGTGTAGAGAGAGAAGAGCAGCGGAGACAGGACACAACCTTGGGGCGCCCCAGTGCTGAGGCTGGCAGGTGAGACGCTGAGCTGGAGAAGCTTGGATGAAAGGAGAACAGGGATGATGGTGTTGCACGCTGAGCTGAAGTCAACGAACAGGATCCTCGCGTAGGTCCCTGTACTGTCGAGGTGTTCTCGGATGAAGTGCAGTCCCATGTTGACTGCATCATCCGCAGACCTGTTCGCGCGGTAGGCAACCTGCAGGGGGTCCAGCAGGGGACCTGTGACGCTCTTGAGGTGGTCCAGCACGAGACGTTCAAAGGACTTCATAACCACAGATGTCAAGGCGACAGGCCTGTAGTGATTTATACCCGAGATTGCAGGTTTCTTGGGGACTGGAATGATGGTGGAGCGTTTGAAACAGGATGGTACTTCGCACAGTTCCAGAGATCTATTGAAGATCTGTGTGAAGACTGGCGCGAGCCGGTCCGCGCAGACTTTTGAGGCAGGATGGGGACACATGGTCTGGGCCTGCCGCTTTGTTAATCTTTTGTTGTTTGAAGATACGTCTCACATCCTGTTCGTGGATAGTAAACGCAGAAGTCAGAGGTGTGATTGTGGTCGGTGGTGCAGCTGGGTGGGTGTGGGGTGTGAAAGTGTCCTTTTCAAATCTGCAGTAGAAGGTGTTCAAGTCGTTGGCTAGTGTGCTATTGTTCTCAGCTTGGGGGGGATCGTCGCTTGTTGTTGAAAGTGCAAAATGACTTTGTTGGTACACAAACCTCTTCACAGAAACTGATATAGGATGTGACAGTGTCCGTATATTCATCCAGGTTGCCAGCTGAATTTTTAAAGACACTCCAGTCTGTGCAGTCTAAACAGCTTTGAAGTTCCATCTTTGCATCATTGGTTCACTTTTTCACTGTTTTCACTGTAGGCTTCGCGCATTTAAGTTCTTGCCTGTACGTCGGTATTAAGTGAATTAAGCAATGATCAGACGAGCCCAGGGCGGCACGGTATGCGTTTTTCGGATCCCATCGCTCTAAATATATAATTTCTAATAATCTAATATATAAACCAATATCGTCCTTGATTTGAATCGGCAAACACAAATCGTAATACGAATCAAATCATTGCTAAAATGCATCGTTACACCTAGGGTGGGGGATCGTTTGAATTTGAGCGATTCCGGTCCCGATTTGGTTGATCATTTCAAATCCAGTTCCAAACAATTTTCGATTCCAATTCTTTTAGGGGGCTGGGTCAAAAACGTTTTCATGGTTTAAATAAAGGGTGTCCAAATTATGAACAACCATTTCCTTGACAGCCTGCAGCATAAAATAAATGAACATTGGACTCTGGGTTCTTTATAACCAGTATCAATCAATAGAAAATTTATGAACTAGGCAATGTGTGTGGAACTCACCCAATTGACCTAATATTCATTAATTATTGTTTCAGCTAAAAGTTAAATATAGCATTGTTAAAATAGTTATTTGTGACTTTTTTATCACATCAAATGGTTTATATGCGCACATTTTTACTTGACTTCCTGTTTTAAGCATGTAGCCTTTTATATTGAAAGGTACGCACCGGAACTCAGCATTTTGGCACGAAAACTAACTTCATCAGACAACGGTAAAAAGGAAAGCAAAATGAGACGCAAGAAAAAGAGTATTGAATGGAACCAAATGGTCTGTAAAACGATTACTTTAACTACCCACCGATGAGCCACAAGATTATTGTTTGTGACACTGTGAGACGTTTTTGTTAATTTTGTCCAAATTCATTGCCTTTAGCTCAATGTTAAGCTTGTAATGAGACCGTTTCTACTTTCTTTCCATTATGGTAAAGTCATTTATATTTTATTTTTGTGTCTGTCATCAGCTTGGTTTGAAGATGAAAATAATTGCTAAAAACCATCAGTGCAAGACTGTAACCCACCTGCAGCGATTATGAAATAAGAATTGTAATTAACTTAGGATAAAATAATAACGTTTGCGTTACTTCCGGTTTATCGTAAATTTGAATTGATTGTTAATATCAAACTAATCTCTCGAAAAGGGCACCACGTCAAATTTTTCAAGTTTAACTTCAGGCGAAATGACGACAAACCTTTTTAAATCAGTCTCATGATCTGTAGGTTGTTACATTCTACGACATTTTGAGTTCTATGTTACAGAGGTTTACTCAAATTCAGAACACACACAAAATACGACCACGAGTGGAATTTTACGGTATATTTAATGAAACACACAACTACAACTACAAACAAAACTAGAATATATAATATATAATATAACACTAAGGGTAAACAAAAGAAAGAAAATAAGGCGTATGAAAATGGAAAAGAGGACATCGTGTGTGGTCACTGGGCTAAAATAAATGAGCGTTTAATGCGTTGAGTCAGAGCGAGAGAAGGCAAAATTGGGATTTCGTAGGAAGCTAGTAATTTCCCCACAATTATTACGCACTGATGTTGTACATCATATTAAGGATTGCAGTGTAGACTCACGAACGCAAATCCGCTGGTCTTTGGGGTGGTCTTCCTCCGGACCTCAGGCGGGAAAGAAGCAGGTTCGGTTGAAGAAAAACCAGATGCACAAAAATAAAAAGAAGTTGGAAAGGAAAGTTGTTGTCCCGTTTGGAATGAGATCATAACTTCCCTGCCGATTGACCTGTGGCTGCCCAAGCTCTGGCCCTCAGAGGCTTGCGGGATCCGTCCGGGATGCCGACAGTTGCTCGTTGAGGCCCCGCCGACCGTTCGTGGCTACGGAAAGCTATCGGAGCCACATGGTCGACTTCTTCCATCGAAAACACCGCCGGCTTGGGCGGGTGTTCGCGCACGAGGTGGCACCCGGAGGTGCCAGAGGACAAAAAGGGAAGAAAAGAAGGGGGAGGGGTGGCCGGAGGCGAGCTGTCAGCACAGGTACGAGGAGAAGGAAAAAGAAGCCTCAACTCAACCTAACTCAAGTTCAAGTTCCCTCCTACTCTGAGAACGGTGTGAGTTTAGAGTTAAATACCCCAGAGGCGGGGCTTAGGAAGGGGGAGTGCCGACCTGGAGAAGACCACGCCCACCAGCCTGAATCTTGTCTATAAATTTGAGTAAATAGGTTTTAAAATAATATTAATTTCAAACACTCCCAACTTTGTACTCTCACGCATAGAATCATTGTTTAAACTTTGGTCGTGGCAGATGGGTTGCTTATTGTTCAATACAACATTTCGTACAGTTTGATTTCAAACCATGAACCGCTTTCAACATCATGCAGAGGACCTGTCAAAGTGAGAATGTGGACACAGACAGCAAGGCATACATTTGGAATACTTCTACAGAATTTGCAAGGTATAAAAACGGACATTTTATCTTCCGTTAATAAACATCAAAGGCACGTCCACAAGTTCTGGCGCTTGCAGTTCCTCTCAACGCCAATGGGTGGAGCCTCATGCGCATCGGTGGATATTAACCACATAGTCTTCTCCAACCATTTGGTCCGGGGAGGGGTCTTTTGAAGACCGGAATCAAGATTTGACAGTAAGCTGCTCATTAGGTTAAGGTCCACTTGACGTACACCAGGCCCTGTCCTCGTTGCAGTCTCACAGCAGGGCAGAGTGGAGGAGTGGGGGTTCTCAGGTGGTCGCGAGTCTCTGTGACGCCTCAAAGTTGCGGCATGCATGTCTGCAATACACCGTTTAACTTGTTAGCTGCCTCAATGTTGGCATAGATGTATTTTATTGTTTCACTCACCCAACTTACTTCACTGAAGTTCCGTGCAGTGTAGAATGAGGCTCGGAGCGGGAGGGAGCACGTCAGACTTCTACACGTCGTGAAAGCCTCCTTTGCACAATATAATCTTAATCCAAGTGTTGCACTGAGGTGACTGGTCATTTATTTTAACATAGCTGGGATAGGCTCCAGCACGCCTGCGACCCTAGTGAGGACAAGCGGAATGGATGAAGGAATCAGTTAGGACACACTTTTGTTCGCCGCTGCCGTTGGGGACAGGCACGTCTTCGTGCACGTTCTTCTTTGTTGGTTTTCGCCGCTTTCTTCTTCCGAGTCGGCAGACTATAGGCATCAAAACCGGGAACCGAAAATTTTTAATTTCAACAATTCCGGAAGAACCGGAATGTTTGTCCCGGTTTCAATCGGTTCTCAATGCCCAACCCTAGTTACACCCCTAATATATTTTTTTTTCCACTGTCAATCTTAAACTACGGTATGCCAATTAAGACAACTATTCATCAGCATGCATGGTAATGCTGTACCTCCCCAAAAAGGATGCAACCCAATCATGTGCTGGTGCGACAAACTGAAAAAGTTAGTCACACCAGTACTTCCAGTGCAAGCGTAGAGCCCCATTTAAGGCTTTCGCTGACCATCGTGCCATTCTTTTCACCATTACCAGTGCCCAGCAGACTGCATATTTATCTTCCTCAGGAACACCAAGACAAATAAATACAGCACCCCTGACCAACCTTGCAGCAAGTCCCCTTGCTTCTGAACTAGAGCGGTGTTTTTTTGTTTTTTTTTACCTATACCAATTATTAGCAGTCAAGAAGGCCACTAACCAATATTTTGAATCTATATTCATTTGCAATAAAAATAGCCCCCCCTTGAGCAGTCACCTTGTCGTGGTGGAGGGGTTTGTGTGTCCCAGTGATCCTAGGAGCTAAGTTGTCTGGGGCTTTATGCCCCTGGCAGGGTCACCCATGACAAACAGGTCCTAGGTGAGGGACCAGACAAAGCACAGCTCAAAGACCCCTAATGATGACGACAAACAATGGACTTCGTTTTCCCTTGCCCGGACGCGGGCCACCGGGGCCCCCCACTGGAGCCAGGCCTGGTGGTGGGGCTCGAAGGAGAGCGCCTGGTGGCCGGGTCTGCACGCATGGGGCCCGGCCGGGCACAGCCCGAAAGGGTAACGTGGGTCCCCCTTCCCATGGGCTCACCACCTGTGGGAGGGGCCATAGGGGTCGGGTGCAGTGTGAGCTGGGCGGTGGCCGAAGGGGGGGACCTTGGCGATCCGATCCCCGGCTACAGAAGCTGGCTCTAGGGACGTGGAATGTCACCTCTCTGGCAGGGAAGGAGCCCGAGCTGGTGTGTGAGGTCGAGAAGTTCCGACTCGATATAGTCGGACTCGCCTCCACACACACCTTGGGCTCTGGTACCAGTCCTCTCGAGAGGGGTTGGACTCTCTTCCACTCTGGAGTTGCCCATGGTGAGAGGCGCCGAGCAGGTGTGGGTATACTTATTGCCCCCCGGCTCGGCGCCTGTACGTTGGGGTTCACCCCGGTGGACGAGAGGGTAGCCTCCCTCCGCCTTCGGGTGGGGGGACGGGTCCTGACTGTTGTTTGTGCCTATGCACCAAACAGCAGTTCAGAGTACCCACCCTTTTTGGAGTCCTTGGAGGGGGTGCTGGAGAGCGCTCCCGCTGGGGACTCCATTGTTCTTTTGGGGGACTTCAATGCTCACGTGAACGGCCCCCCCGATCAGAACCCGAGCGGTGTTCTGTTATTGGACTTCTGTGCTCGTCACGGATTCTCCATAACGAACACCATGTTCAAGCATATGGGTGTCCACACGTGCACTTGGCACCAGGACACCCTAGGTCGCAGTTCGATGATCGACTTTGTGGTCGTGTCATCGGACTTGCGGCCGCATGTCTTGGACACTCGGGTGAAGAGAGGGGCGGAGCTGTCAACTGATCACCACCTGGTGGTGAGTTGGCTCCGATGGTGGGGGAAGATGCCGGTCCGACGTGGCAGGCCCAAACGTATTGTGAGGGTCTGCTGGGAATGTCTGGCAGAATCCCCTGTCAGAAGGAGTTTCAACTCCCACCTCCGACAGAACTTTGCTCATGTTCCGGGGGAGGCGGGGGACATCGAGTCCGAGTGGACCATGTTCCGCGCCTCCATTGCTGAGGCGGCCGACCGGAGCTGTGGCCGTAAGGTGGTCGGTGCCTGTCGTGGCGGCAATCCCCGAACCCGTTGGTGGACACCAACGGTGAGGGATGCCGTCAAGCTGAAGAAGGAGTCCTACAGGGGGATCACACTGCTCAGCCTCCCTGGTAAGGTCTATTCAGGGGTGCTGGAGAGGAGGGTCCGTCGGGAAGTCGAATCTCAGATTCAGGAGGAGCAGTGTGGTTTTCGTCCTGGCCGTGGAACAGTGGACCAGCTCTACACCCTCGGCAGGGTCCTCGAGGGTGCATGGGAGTTCGCCCAACCAGTCTACATGTGTTTTGTGGACTTGGAGAAGGCGTTCGACCGTGGAGAGTGCTTCGGGAGTATGGGGTACCGAACCCCCTGATACGGGCTGTTCGGTCCGTGTACGACCGGAGTCAGAGTTTGGTCCGCATATCCGGCAGTAAGTCGGACTCGTTCCCGGTGAGGGTTGGACTCCGCCAAGGCTGCCCTTTGTCGCCGATTCTGTTCATAACTTTTATGGACAGAATTTCTAGGCGCAGCCGAGGCGTAGAGGGGGTCCGGTTTGGTGGCCTCAGTATTGCATCTCTGCTTTTTGCAGATGATGTGGTTCTGTTGGCTTCATCAAGCCGTGACCTCCAACTCTCATTGGAGCAGTTCGCAGCCGAGTGTGAAGCGGCTGGGATGAGAATCAGCACCTCCAAATCTGAGACCATGGTCCTCAGTCAGGAAAGGGTGGCATGCCATCTCCAGGTCGGGGATGAGATCCTGCCCCAAGTGGAGGAATTCAAGTATCTTGGGGTCTTGTTCACGAGTGAGGGAAGAATGGAACGGGAGATCGACAGGCGGATCGGTGCAGCGTCTGCAGTGATGCAGACTTTGTATCGGTCCGTTGTGGTAAAGAAAGAGCTAAGCCGAAAGGCGAAGCTCTCAATTTACCGGTCGATCTTCGTTCCTACCCTCACCTATGGTCATGAGCTGTGGGTCGTGACCGAAAGAACAAGATCCCGGATACAAGCGGCCGAAATGAGTTTCCTCCGCAGGGTGTCCGGGCTCTCCCTTAGAGATAGGGTGAGAAGCTCGGTCATCCAGGTGGATCTCAGAGTAGAGCCGCTGCTCCTCCGCATTGAGAGGAGCCAGATGAGATGGCTGGGGCATCTGATTCGGATGCCTCCCGGACGCCTCCCTGGTGAGGTGTTCCGGGCATGTCCCACCGGGAGGAGACCCCGGGGACGACCCAGGACACGCTGGAGAGACTACATCCTTCGGCTGGCCTGGGAACGCCTCGGGATCCCCCCGGAAGAGCTGGATGAAGTGGCTGGGGAGAGGGAAGTATGGGCGTCCCTGCTGAAGCTACTGCCCCCGCGACCCGACCTGGATAAGCGGTAGAGAATGGATGGATGGATGGATAAAAATAGCAACGTGACAAGTGGCCGCCATCTTTGTGGAATTTTCTTAACAAAACATGGAATGAGCACTTCCAACACCTCTAATACACCATAAGAAATAAATTTTGGGGGAAAAAAAACAATTGATTATTAAAGTACATGACCTATTCTACTGCCCACCCTGCTCTTCTCACCAATATAATGTTCCATTTACGCTATTTAAGTTGAGTTTTTAGGGTAAGTGAAAACATGAAACATCACGGTAATTCGGACGCATCGACTCGGAAAAACCCTCACAATTTCACCTCGTACAAGCTTATTAATGGACATTTTTAACTGAAATTTGTCAGCCAAACGGAAAAGGGATTCCCCGTGTAGTAGAAGAAACTAAAGGGTTGAGTAGATGTTGAGAAATAATTAAGTTGTACTGTTTTACTCTAATTTGAAGGTGTTTTTTGACCGGATTTTCTTGACGTGTCACACAAAGAAATCAATTTCTCTGGAATCCATCATCTGATTTTCTAATTTCTTGGTGCGTTGTGCTCAGGTTGAAGTGGTCATTCCAACCAAACTTAGTATTTTGACAGACTGTCATTTTTGGGAAATTTTGTCATGTTGATATTAAAAGGAAAAATATTTGCGAAAAATTTTTAATGATACAAACTCCAACACTTAGCTACGTTTAAATGCATTTAAGCATTTGTAAAACAGCTTTTCATATTTGCAACGTTAAATATTTTCTTTCATTTTTCTTTTTATCGTAGACAAGACACCTTTGTTTTAAAAGTATAAAAATGTGCAGGGAGCGCCCAGGCTCAGCAGCATGTCTTATAATAATATAATCTTAATATAATAAGTTAATTGAAAACTTAAAGAAATAGCTTCCTTTAAATTTTCTACAGTAAATAAAGATAATTTAAAATAAAGTAAATAAAGTATATTTTAATATAACTGAAATTCACTTGTCGGTTTTAAATTAAAACAAAAGCAAAAATTACAGGGAGTTTCCAGGTCCAGCAGCATCTCTTACAAAGTTAACTGAAATTTTAAAAAATATAAAAATTGTTCCCTGAAGTTTACCCATTTTTAAATTTACATCTAATCGGGCTGTTGAAATTTTTTTTTTAAAAAAGGAAGATGCTGATATGTGTCAAAATGTGGAATATCAGCGCCGATAATTAGCCTCAGCGATAATCGGCCTATCGCTGTTCTGAAGCTCCTGACACCAAGGCTGATGGTCTAGTTGCCGACATTACGCTATCACTTTGTCTTGAGTACCCTGCCCCCTCAGAAACTATAACGTCTCCTTCACTCGTCCAGCCCCCTGGTTTACCCTCAAAATACATGCCATAAAGACCTCTGTACTGTACAGAGAACAAATTTCGTGTTCATGCATGCATGTTCATGACAATAAAAAGGTGATTCTGTACAATTCTGTAAAGGTTCCGTACCAAACCAACTTTTTCTACTATTTCGGATGTTATACAGTGCACCCAGAAAGTATTCACAGCTTTTCATCTATTCCACATTTTGTTATGTTACAGCCTCATCATCTGTTTTCCTAAATGAAATCATTTAAAAACTGCATTTTATGTTCACTTGAATTTCTATTGTCTGATATTTACATTCGCTTGATGATCTTAAACATTAAAGTAGGGAAAAGAAGAAGAATAAGAATCACTTTTTATTGTAAAAACTATTGTAAACTATGTAAAAATATAATAATTTGAGAAGGGGGCCAATATTTTTTCACAGCAATGTATACTAAAACAATATTTCTTTACTTATTAGGGTTACTATTATTTTTCATGGGATATTAACGTCTTCTAAGTCTCTTAACAAGTCGTGATGGACACAAAAGCCTCTTTTTAACATTTGTACACACAAAATATTGAAAGTATACTTTGTGTGTGCGTTTGTGTGTGATTGATTTTATTCTCATTTCTGAGCTCTGGACTTCTATCCTTAAAATGCAAATGTTTGTACCAAGTGTATGGTATAAACTCTGGCCTGAAATTGAGACAACAAAATCAGCCTTTGCTAAGCGGTCAGCATTCGCGATGAGCATTAGCGCACTAGCGATTACCATTTTAGGTTTAAAGAAAAAACAGTAACTACCAATCAGCTCACTCGTACATCATGTTATATCTAAAAATCACCTACAGATGCTCCTCTGTCATTTTTTGAAAGGTTTATCAATGGCCCAACACTGTGTCCATCTGCAATAAATGTCCGTGTGAAACATAGCTTCCGGTGCTTTTGTCGTTTTTGGTCCCGGCGGAGCTGCAAGGCAGAAATTCTGCGTCCATCTTTCTTTAAGTTGACTTAGTTATGAGGGCGCCACGGTGGACGACTGGTTAGAGCGTCAGCCTCACAGTTCTGAGGACCGGGGTTCAATCCCAGGTCCCACCTGTGTGGAATTTGCAAGCTCTCCCCGTGCCTGCGTGGGTTTTCTCCGGGCACTCCGGTTTCCTCCCACATCCCTAAAACATGCATTAATTTGGGACTCTAAATTGCCCGGAGGTGTGAATGTGAGTGCGAATGATTGTTTGTTTATATGTGCCCTGCGATTGGCTGGCGACCAGTTCAGGGTGTACCCCGCCTCCTACCCAATGTTAGCTGGGATAGGCTCCAGCATGCCCGCGACCCTAGCAAGGAGAAGCGGCTCAGCACTCGTGTAAATACAGAGAGCGGCATCATGGTCAGTGCCATGTTAGCAATATGATAAAAAAAACAAAAAAAAGCTCTTTAAATGCAGATAATGTAATATTATTGATGTAATAAAATGGCGAAAGCTGTGATTTCTGTCTCACAGTAAAACACTCCATTTTGCAATTATTACATTAAACAATTCTGGTATCTAATTCTGGTATTACAACAATGATCAATTATTTCACTTTAAAACTTTATACTTACAATTATATCATTGGGCTGAATGTGTTCCATGTTTTTTTTCCCTTTTCATCTGTCCTGTTCAGCTGCATGGCCATGCAGGATAGTGGACTTGTATGCCTTTCGTGCTGGAACAGTTTTGCTCTTTATTGAAAATGCAGCCGGACAGAAAAGGGTTTTTTGGGGGAAAGACCAAAGGAAAGAACCGACAAGGGGAAATAGGAGTGTGAACCACAGCAAAACAATAGTTTGACAGTGCCAATGGCATGGGTAGCTTACACATCTGTGAAGGCACCATTAATGCTGAAAGGTACATACAGGTTTTCGAGAAACATATGCTGCCATCCAAGCAACGTCTTTTTCATGGACGCCCCTGCTTATTTCAGCAAGACAATGCCAAACCACATTCTGCATGTGTTACAACAGCGTGGCTTCGTAGTAAAAGAGCACGGGTACTAGACTGGCCTGCCTGCAGTCCAGACCTGTCTCTCATTGAAAATGTGTGGCACATTATGAAGCGTAAAATACGACAACGGAGACCCCGGACTGTTGAACAGCTGAAGCCGTACATTAAGCAAGAATGGGAAAGAATTCCACCTACAAAGCTTCAACAATTAGTGTCCTCCGTTCCCAAATGTTTATTGAATGTTGTTAAAAGAAAAGGTGATGTAACACAGTGGTAAACATGACCCTTTCCCAGCTTTTTTAGAACGTGTTGCAGCCATAAAATTCTAAGTTCATGATTATTTGCTAAAAACAATCAAGTTTATCAGTTTTAACATTAAATATCTTGTCTTTGTAGTGTATTCAATTAAATATAGGTTGAACATGATTCGCAAGTCATTGTATTCTGTTTTTATTTATGTTTAACACAACGTCCCAACTTCATGGGAATTGGGGTTGGAGATATTTGACTACAAGTAACATTACAAAGTCAAATTGCGTTATTTGTCGACGGAGGCCGGGGGGACAGAAAAGGAAGGGTAGGACAGTATGTGGGAAATGACCAAGGCATTGCGACTGATGAGTGGTGTGGTGGAATGCTTTTATAGTGTCTAAACACCTGTAAGAACCTGTGAGTTGATCAGACATGCAAAAACCAATGAAAAAGGTTTTAAAAAAAAAATAAAATAAAATAAACATTCGAGGGGGCGGATCCGGGGGGTTCCCCCGGGCCCCGCAGAGATTTTTTTATTTTTATTTTAACATAAATTAAGCAATCTGGAAGACTGAAGGGTACATACAATAAGGCAAAATAAAACAAATTTCACACACAAAAACATTTATTTTCACCGCTCAAGTGAAAATAAATGTTGATGTTGTTGATGTACAAATTTAAGATTATGATTAAATTTGCCTCATTTCTTTGCTTTTTTGTTTTGGCCTCCAACGTGAGCCAGGCCTATCTCCACCTGCACCTGATGCCTGCTTTAAGCTGTGCCACATGAATAACATCCTCCTATTTTCCAGAAGCACTCTCCTTCTGGAAAATAATTGACTAAACTCATTCTCAAAGGCTAATCCCAAATGCATCCTCCAGGAAAATAAGTACAATATTTTTTGGTTTTTATTGGTCATTTCTGAATTTGAAGTTAGTTCAGTCTGTGTTGTGACATAATCCCTAACATCGCTCTGTCGCTTAATACATTGAACTTTAACATCCGTAAACTAATTAGATAATTGTAGCCGTGTTTCCTAATTAATACAAGATGTACTAGCCAAGCGGATCAACTCTTGTCGCCGATGTTATGTGTGCTTAGTGGTTCTGCTGGGACCACAACCAGGGCCACAACCCGCAGCACCTCAACGCGACACTGAACGAGAATACGACATTGGCTGATCTGATGAGCAAAAATGTTGCTTAAACATAAGAGTAGCAATATTTTTGACACGGTCCACATCACAGTTATGACTTCCCTCGGAGGGCCGTACGACTGTGGACCCATATAAATGAAAGATTACCTCACATACTGTAATTACAGTATACACAATATTTTGATGAATAACCAGTTTTGAAATCAGATGCCTATAAAAACATGTTTTTCAACTATTAAATTTCTTTTCAAAGGGGGATTGGTAACAAAGAAATGCTTTCAAATATCTCAATGGTATTACACCAGAACACAATTAGCAATTTGGATTTTCTTTCGTGGGCCACATAAAATGATGTGGTGGGCCGGATCTGGCCCCCAGGCCACCAGTTTGACACTGTGCAATAGAGGATGTCCGCTCCAGAGGTGGGTAGAGTAG
This sequence comes from Phyllopteryx taeniolatus, assembly GCF_024500385.1. NCBI lineage: Eukaryota > Metazoa > Chordata > Actinopteri > Syngnathiformes > Syngnathidae > Phyllopteryx > Phyllopteryx taeniolatus. The sequence goes on from NC_084515.1 coordinate 26,043,367, forward strand.
CCAAAAATTGCCCTCGAATAAGAGTACTGTTACTTGACAATAATGTGACTCAAGTCAAAGTACAAAGTAGTCCTCCAAAAAATTACTTAAGAGTAAAAAGTACACAGTGAAATCATTACAAGAATTGAGTAAATAGTGACTGATTTCTGATTTTTTTTTTAACCACAGCATGAACAATTTTAAAAAAAATGTAAAAAAAAAAAAATGCAAATTCTGATGTTGCTATGAGTGAGCGTGTGTGTATGCACAGTCAAAACAAAATCTGCAATTTACTGCACGGTGTTTTCTCAAGTTATACCGTAATTTCTCGTGTATAATGCGCACCCATGTATAATACGCACTCCCAAAACTGACCTCAAAATTCTGGAAAACCCTTCTACCTATGTCTAATGCGTTTTTACAATGCATGATTTTGGTTTGACCCATATGATCAAAACGAAGTATTATCTGCATTCTGTTGTTTTCAAAGAATTATTCCGAAGTTAAGCACTTTATTTAAACACGTAATCCTTTTTTTTATTATTTACTTGCTCTTATTTTGATATTCACAGCCCTATTTTTATTTAGTAAATTAGAAAACACACAGTTGTGCTCATATGTTTGATTACCCAGGCAGAATTTGTAAGATGGGTACAGTTCTTTAAAGAAAACATGAAGGACCAGGCGAAACACATTGTATTTTAATGGGATTCAAATTAAACGGTCAGGCATTTCAGAAAAGGATTATCATTAAACAAAACATAGCCATAATTGATGATGGTTGTTGATCAGTCATCAATCATATTTAAAAAAAAACAATATTTTACAAATTCTGCAAGGTTATGTAAATTTATGAGCACAACTGTAAATATATGCAGTCATACGTACCCATGTCATATTGGAATGAAAGTGTAGACTACACTTTTTTTATAACCTAGGTGACGGTGGCATTTTGCAATGAAAGTGTACAGCTTTTTCATAACCACTAGATAGCGGCATACATTTATAAAATGTGAGAGTTTTTTCCATTTGCCCCTATATACCTATGTATAATGCGCAGTATTGACTTTTAACAATTTTTTTTGGGGGGGAATGCGCATTTTACACGAGAAATTACAGTAAGTGAGCTGAAATATCCATGTTTGGGCAGACATTGCAAGACAAATACAACAATACATGAAAGCTGTTGTTTTTGTGCCTCTAAATGTAAACATGACGAGTTGCGCGCCGTTCCCTACATGGTAACGATGACCTTCCCAACTTGGCCGCCACGTAGGCACAACGATCAGCGGGGCTGGCTTATCTAGTGTTAATATCAATGTCCGGGAAGCCCAATAGAAGACGTTGTGTGAAGTCATGTGACTTTGTGTCGTTTGATTGGTGAACAAGACTTAAACTTCACTCGTTCTTAAACTGGATTGGAGCAAACAGCGCCAATGTGGAAGTCTAAGTCGACGTCTCGCTCACAAAATAGTTGCTAAATAACCACAGCATGAACATAAAAAAAAATATACACAAAATAAAATGTGAATGTGCAAATTCTGATGCTGCTGTGTGTGTGCGGGTGTGAATGCACAGTCAAAACTAAAAAAAAAAAATTCTGCATGGTGTTTTCTCAAGTTGTAAGTGAGCTGAAATATCCACGTTTGGGCAGACTGCCAGGCAAATACAACAATCCATGAAAGCTGTGGTTTTTGTTCGTTTGTTTATATTTAAATTTCAATTAAAAAAAGTCACACAGAGTATCGGTATCTTAAAAAAATAAATAAACAACCACCCCAAAAAGTAATCAGTAACGTATCAAATCAAAGTTGTCCGGTATCGCCATCACTACTCCAAGAGACTTCTTTGTAGGTCTAGGCCTTTGACATATACCTCCCAATGCTGGTAGACGGAGGCAAAACCTGCAGGTAACATCGCAAAGAGAAATCATGCAGAAAAGCTGGTAAAACATTTTACTGCTCACGACTAAGTCAGTCTGGCAAGGATTAAAATCGCTAACCAGCTACAAGCGACCATCCCCCCCAACGGAGAACAATAAAGGATTAGCTGACGACTTGAACACCTACTGCAGATTGACAATCCATAAACAGGACGTGAGAAGTATCTTTAATCTAAAAAAGATCAACAAAGCAGCAGGCCCAGACCTTGTGTCCCCATCCTGCCTTAAAGTCTGCGGGGACCAGCTCGCCCCAGTCTTTACATAGACCTTCAATAGTTCTCTGGAACTGTGTGAAGTACCATCCTGTTTCAAACGCTCCACCATCATCCCAGTCCCCAAGAAACCAGCAATCTTGGGTCTGAATGACGACAGGCTTGTCAGCCTGAAATCTGTGGTCATGAAATCCTGAACTTCATCCTAGAACACCTCAACGGCACGGGGACCGAGGTGAAGATCCTGCTCGTGGACTTGAGCTCACCGAAATCCTCTCCTTCATACTTCTTCAGCGATAATTACAGCGACCTGACGGGCAGGACACAGCAGGTAAGGCTTGGAGACAACACCTCATCCACACACACCATCAGCACCGGGGCGCCCCTAGGACGTGTCCTCTCTCCGCTGCTCTTCTCTCTCTACATGAACGACTGCACCTCAAAGCACCCAGCTGTCAAACTCCTAAAGTCTGCAAACGACACCATAGTCATCGGCCTTATCAAAAACTGAAGAGTCTGCATATCGACAGGAAGTCTGAGGCAACAGATACCTAGCCTTGGCGTATCCAGTCCACAGCCCTACAACCGATGTATCGAAGGATTCGTGGCAGATTCTGTATCGTTTATGGAGTCTGCTACTGATACAGTCGTATCGCTCGCCTTTACAAAGGGACATCTGGTCGCATCATTCCCAACACTGTTTATAGCCTCAAAACAGCGTTGGTTTCTTGGCGAAAAGCACATCCCCACGGCAACAGCATTTGTCTAAAACTCACAAACTTTGCATTGCAGCATCATGAAGTCCTTAACATTCTTCTGAGCAAATATTAGGTATATAGACTTAACCTGCTTGCAGGGGGACAACAATGTAAGAAATGCCATTTCCTTGTGCCAGTTAGGTGGTGCTATTAGTCCAATTCCCCCCCATAAATGCTTTTAAGTGTTGACTTTCATCGGGTGTGTGAAATTTTGAAAAGATATGAGCATCTGGAGTCAAGTTCCAACAGCTTTTGATGTCACGGCGAATCATCAGAATTCGCCACGCCTTCTGCCGATACATCACAATTATTATTATTATTTTTTTAAACAAAGCATTATCAACGTCTTGAGGCTTTACTGACCAAATTTTAGGTGGATGTGGTCAATGTGCTGGGAGCAGTACATTAAAATGTGGATTACACTTTTTGTGGCCATTAGGTGGCATGATATGTATAACAAAATATTGTCACAGATGTCTTGAGGGTGTGACTGTTATGAAATATGAAGTTAGGGATTTTTGGAGCATATACAGGGGAGTTATTAAGCATTTCCTGTTTTGTGGCAAAGGAAATTTATCGGCAAAATTTTATGCCCCGCCCCCATGATATAGTATGGAAAAATAAAAAGCTGTTCACAACTTTTAATGTCTCAGGTCTTGAGATGGTACAGACCACGTTTGTCGGCAAACGGATGAAATTCTCTTGGACAGGTTCACAAAGGTATGACCCCTGTGACTGTGCAAAAATTGTACATTTAAAAAAATAAAATAAATAAAATAATCAAACCTCACTTCCTGTTCATTTTAGGATATGGTTTCGCTGATTTTTTTTGTACGTTTCAGGAACTCCACATGCCTCCAAATTTTCATAGGTGTTGGCCAAATGTGCCGCAGATAGTGCTCTGTAGGGGGCTATAAGTTATGTATGTGTCATCGTGTATGAATTCCCGGGCATGTTTAGGCCCTCACAAAATTCAGTCTGCTTAACAAGAAGAACTAGAGCTGCGAGCAGCCATTCAGGGCCCTCTCATCCCTGGCCACGTTGGGGTAATGACACATTGCGGATGCATTCTATAGAAATGCGTACCACACTTCAGAGTGATATTGGTATAAAGTCATATTTCATTTTCATTCCCCTTTACAATTATGTGCAGCACAACAGCGCGGGGAACACCAGGTCACCACAGAAACAGTTCAATGCGTTTCACACACTTTCCAGCGGGACTTTTTTTCATTCCGCCTGCATTGCATTATTTAATAATTGATCATTGAAACCAAAGAACGAAACTCCATCAAAAAATACGTATTGGCTAGGAAAATAGATAAGCAAGACAAGAGACATCCAAACTTGATTTCAAAGCCTCAATATTGCATTTGTATGAGTGCGGTTAAAAATGCCAATAAAACGCTCAGAAACAGTGCTAATCCAAAACTAATCGCCCCCCCCCTCCCAAATATAAATGACCAGCTCAAAATGCTCGGAGGTCAGCAAGAATCGAATGAAAATTCGGTCTCGCGTTATTGCGGTAGATGGAAACAAGAACACACAACCCTGAACCCCAGAACAATAACATGCTCAGTCAGCATGTATTGACTGACTGGTTAAACGACTTGACGCCGGGTTCTGCTGGCAGATGTAAACCATCCGAAAAAGCGAAAGAAAACAATTCCAATATACTGTATATCTGTCGCTTCGAGAAGAGACAATTCTGGACAACAATTACGCCAACCAGAATCGGTTTCCATTATTTGCAAAAACACAATTGAAACTTTCAGTCAGGAGCTTTAAATAAACATTTGATTGCAGACTTACCTCATACTGAATGTACTGTTTTCTCCATTCCGGAGTGATGTGAGCTGAAAGATGCTCCGTGAATTTCATTTCCAAATACGTTGACCCCACAGATCGCCGTCCGTTGATCGATCGAGTGGCTGTATAAACACCCACTAGGACAAACCAAACAGAGCTAACCTAAAATTGTGTACCTACTAGTTCGAGTCACCATTATGACTTCACGGCAACATAACTAAAGCTTCCAAATTTCGCCGTTTTAAAAGTAACAGTGGTGCCTTGGCACAATATATATTAACATTGGATCGAGCACGAAAATGTAAACAATCGCACAACGAGGTGCAATGACCTCTTTAGTCACTGACAACCGTTTCTCTCAGACTTCTTCTTCTTCTGATGGGAAGCAACTTTTGGCACGTTACTGCCACCTTCTGTAATGGAGTGTGGGTCGGATCATTCTGTTTCACAACGTCTTGTTTTACCCTCGTCTTCTCAAAAATAAAAACATAATTCACTATTAATAATTCTCTGGAGAACGACTCTTCACAAAGCTACGTCCTCTGCTTCCAGCAAACAAATTAGTTTTTGCCTCGCTGTATTATATTTAACACATGATTCTAACACATGCTCTATATAACTATAATATAATTATAATAATTAATTAATTAATTATTATAATATAAAGAACTGCTTCTTTGGCATTTTGCCTGCAGGGTCATGAGATGGCACCCACACAAAAATAACACTAACCATGAAGCACTGCAACCGCTGCCATCCATCCATTTTCTACCGCTTATCCGAGGTTAGGTTGCGGGGGCAGTAGCTTTAGCAGGAACGCCCAGACTTCCCTCTCCCCAGCCACTTCCTCCAGATCTTCCGAGGGGATCCCGAGGCGTTCCCAGGCCAGCCGAGAGATGTAGTTTCGCCAGCGTGTCCTGGGTCGTCCCCGGGGTCTCCTCCAGGTGGGACGTGCCCAGAACACCTCACCAGGGAGGCGTCTAGGAGGCATCCTAAACATATGCCCCAGCCACCTCATCTGGCTCCTCTTGATGCGGAGGAGCAGCGGCTCTACTCTGAGATCCTCCCGGATGACCGAGCTTCTCAACCTATCTCTAAGGGAGAGCCCAGACACCCTGCGGAGGAAACTCATTTCGGCCATTTGTATCCGGGATCTTGTTCTTTCGGTCATGACCCACAGCTCGTGACCATAGGTGAGGGTAGGAACGTAGATCAACCGGTAAATCAAGAGCTTCGCCTTTCGGCTTAGCTACTTCTTTACCACAACGGACCGATACAAAGTCCGCATCACTGCAGACGCTGCACCGATCTGCCTGTCGATTTCCCGTTCCATTCTTCCCTCACTTGTGAACAAGACCCCAAGATACTTGAACTCACCCTGGAGAGGGCATGCCACCCTTTTCCGACTGAGGATCACGGTCTCAGATTTGGAGGTGCTGATTCTCATCACAGCCGCTTCACACTCGGCTGCGAACTGCTCCAGTGAGAGTTGGAGATCACGGCTTGATGAAGCGAACAGAGGCCACCAAACCGGACCCCCTCTACGCCTCGGCTGGGCCTAAAAATTCTGTCCATAAAAGTTATGAACAGAATCGGTGACAAAGGGCAGCCTTGGCAGAGTCCAACCCTCACCGGAAACGAGTCCGATTTACTGCCGGTAATGCGGACCAAACTCTGACACCGGTCGTACACCTGAGTAAAATTGGAGTCAATGAGGCATTTTTCTTCTGACTCAGTAAGGTGCGTTTCTTGTAATAGGAGGAGGTCTTTTTAAGTTTAGTGGTATAATCCATAATCTTAATTGTCTTTGCCTGCGATCGAATGCCATTGACATTCCAAAAGTTAATTGACGTAATGGGTGCGTGCGTGTATCATAATTTTAAATAGATTTGGTACTCTGCAGTGGCACGGTGGATGACTGGTTAGAGCGTCTGCCTCACAGTTCTGAGGACCGGGGTTCAATCCCCGGCCCCACCTGTGTGGAGTTTGCATGTTCTCCCCGTGCCTGCGTGGGCCTTTTTGGCCTGTGTGACTCCTGAGGCAGCTGATGGGTACCGGCTGGCCAAGCGGAATGCAGCTTTGGTGGTCGCTGAAGCAAAAACTCGGCCATGGGAGCAGTTCGGTGAGGCCATGGAGAAAGACTTCCGGACGGGTTCGAGGAAATTCTGGTCCACAATCCGAAGTCTCAGGAGGCGAAAGCAGTGCACCATCAACACTGTGTATAGTGGGGATGGGGCGCTGCTGACCTCGACTCGGGACGTTGTGAGCCGGTGGGGATAATACTTCGAAGACCTCCTCAATTCCACCGACACGCCTTCCCATGAGGGAGCAGAGTCTGGGTTCTCTGAGGCGGGCTCTCCTATCTCTGGGGTTGAGGTCACCGAGGTGGTTAAAAAGCTTCTTGGTGGCAGGGCCCCGGGGGTGGATGAGATTCGCCCGGAGTTCCTCAAGGCTCTGGATGTTGTAGGGCTGTCCTGCTTGACACGCCTCTGCAACATCGTGTGGACATCGGGGACAGTGCCTCTGGATTGGCAGACTGGGGTGGTGGTCCCCCTTTTTAAGAAGGGGGACTGGAGGGTGTGTTCCAACTACAGGGGGATCACACTCCTCAGCCTCCCTGGTAAGGTCTATTCAGGGGTGCTGGAGAGGAGGGTCCATCGGGAAGTTGAATCCCAGATTCAGGAGGAGCAGTATGGTTTGGGTCCTGGCCGTGGAACAGTGGACCAGCTCTACACCCTTGGCAGGGTCCTCGAGGGTGCATGGGAGTTCGCCCAACCAGTCTACATGTGTTTTGTGGACTTGGAGAAGGCGTTTGACCATGTCCCTTGGGTGATCCTGTGGGGGGTGCTTCGGGAGTATGGGGTACCGAACCCCCTGATATGGGCTGTTCGGTCCCTGTACGACCGGAGTCAGAGTTTGGTCCGCATATCCGGCAGTAAGTTTCCTGTGAGGGTTGGACTCCGCCAAGGCTGCCCTTTGTCACCGATTCTGTTCATAACTTTTATGGACAGAATTTCTAGGCGCAGCCGAGGCGTAGAGGGGGTCCGGTTTGGTGGCCTCAGTATTGCATCTCTGCTTTTTGCAGATGATGTGGTTCTGTTGGCTTCATTTAGCCGTGACCTCCAACTCTCATTGGAGCAGTTCGCAGCCGAGTGTGAAGCGGCTGGGATGAGAATCAACACCTCCAAATTTGAGACCATGATCCTCAGTCGGAAAAGGGTGGCGTGCCCTCTCCAGGTCGGGGATGAGCTCCTGCCCCAAGTGGAGGAGTTCAAGTATCTTGGGGTCTTGTTCACGAGTGAGGGAAGAATGGAACGGGAGATCGACAGGCAGATCGGTGCAGCGTCTGCAGTGATGCGGACTTTGTATCGATCCGTTGTGGTAAAGAAGGAGCTAAGCTGAAAGGCGAAGCTCTCGATTTACCGGTCGATCTACGTTCCTACCCTCACCTATGGTCACGAGCTGTGGGTCGTGACCGAAAGAACGAGATCCCGGATACAAGTGGCCGAAATGAGTTTCCTCCGCAGGGTGTCCGGGCTCTCCCTTAGCGATAGGGTGAGAAGCTCGGTCATCCGGGAGGATCTCAGAGTAGAGCCATTGCTCCTTCACATCGAGAGGAGCCAGATGAGGTGGCTTGAGCATCTGATTCGGATGCCTCCCCGACGTCTCCCTGGTGAGGTGTTCCAGGCACGTCCCGCAGGGAGGAGACTCCGGGGACGAGCCAGGACACACAGGAGAGACTACATCCTTTGGCTGGCCTGGGAACGCATCGGGATCCCACCGGAAGAGCTGGATGAAGTGGCTGGGGAGAGGGAAGTCTGGACATCCCTGCTAAAGCTACTGCCCCCGCGACCCGACCTCGGATAAGCGGTAGAAAATGGATGGATGGATGGATGGATGCCCTCTGTTACATTTTTGAACTCAAATGTTGCCGGGCATTAATTGTTCATCAGTGCTAATTGTTCATATGTCTCTGATGTGCAGATCTATCATAACAGTTTCCCATCTCCTCTAAGTGTCGTCAAAGCACCAACAGCTTCAGAAACTGTGCGTACGCCAGCCACGAAGTTGACGTGAGGCAATTCACATTTCCACAGTAATTTCACTCTTGATACATATATCATATATTATCAAAATGGCGCTTACCCGTGTGGACGCCTCTGTTACATGCTCTCTAGTACTGTATGTTTTTGTGTTTTTCTTTCGTCTTTGGAGACATTACGCGACTCAGTTACACAAGGGAAGACTTGGTAAAATCAGGGAGTCTACCCCGGACTTTCTTTCACCACCTTTCGCAAATCCGCTCAATTTTTTCACCGGGGCAGCGACTGTGTTCTCTGTCACATGGAGGCGTAGGCGACACCACAGAGTGAAGCGTGCCGGCATCCAAGTGAAGCTCCGCAAGAGAGGATACAGATTGGCGTTTCCGTAGATCCACTCCCAACCTAACAAAATGGACGAGCTTCATCTTCTGATAAAGACCAGTAAAGACTTCGGACGTTCCACCGCCCTGTGCTTTACGGAGACATGGCTTTGTGAGGCTGTGCCCGACGGCGCTGCGTCATGGAGGTATCGGGGAAAACAAAAGGCGGCAGGATATTCTTCTATATCAATGAAAAATGGTGTACGGACATCACGGAGCTTAGCACACACTGCAGCCCGCATTTAGAGTCGCTGTTTTTGAACTGTAAGCCATTCTACTCGTCGCGTGAGTTCGCATCTTTCATTCTTGCCCGTGTTTACATTCCGCCTCAAGCTAACACGAACACCGTACTGCTAACGCACGCTGAACAAGTCAATGAAATTGAAAAAAAACATCCAGACTCACCCGTCATTATTCTCGGGGACTTTAACAAAGCTAAACTCAACCACAAACTCCCTAAATACAAGCAGCACATGTTCGGGACGAAATAAAATTGTCAATGTTCAATAGATCATGGAACCTTCAATCGTTTGTTTTCTTTGTCCAAAAAGAGAGGAAAAAATAAAACACCAGAGGGCTGAGTCTCAGGGTTCATTCAATCTACTGTACACCAGAGTGCAAGTCCACTGAATGAGATACCTCGTTTATTGAGCTGACTACTTTTATACACATCAGAAGGTTTCGTTATGATTCTTCAGCAGAAGGTTTTGTTATGACTTTTTGGCAGAAGTTATCTCTGGCATTGGGTGTTAACACAAAATGGGAGAGTCGTATTAAAACCACCATTCCTCAATAATCTAAACTCCTACATAATTTCATGGATAACAAAACTTAATCATGTATCACCCTCGTGTTTTGGAAACGGAACTTAATTGTCAGATAATGGAACATAGCGTCATGAGTATGAAATATAACAATCCAACAATCCCCCTGTTTACATAGTGGAACTATGTAACAGACCCTAAGCAGTACTACTCTTTGTGGAAGGCTATCAGAGGATATATAAACAACGTAATCATGAGCTAATTATTCTTCATAAGGCAGTACTACTCTTGAGACAGGCCAAAAACATCCCCATATATTGATTTGAGGAGGGAAAAAGACAAGTCCCGTAACATTCTAAGAGAAAGGACACTGTATATTTTTAATCAATAATACATCCATCTGGACACGACGTCGTCTTGTGTGAGCAGAACTTCAGGAGTAGGAGCTTCTTCGGAGGTCATCAACATCTGTGATTCCGGCTGGTTCATATTCTTTTCCACCACTTCCAAGACAATAAGGTGTTTCCATTTTCCTAACCATGCCGTAGCCCAATCTTCCAGGTGGTTGAAAACGCTTGTTGAATCTGCCATTTCAGCAGCCAAAGTTTTTAACCCATGTAGGGCTTTCGTTACTTTTCCATCCGGGGCTGTGTTGTTGGGAATAAAAGTACAACTTTGTGGACCAAACATTGCACAAACACCATTAATTTCTGCAAGGATCATGTCAAGGGCCATGCTGTTTTGAATTGCCATTAGGGAAGTGGGGGCCAATTATTCAGCTAAGCCTTCAATGGCATCACTGGTTACCACTTTGCAAATGGTAATAAACAAAGTTGATTCTATCCACATTCTTGTTTGGAGTTACTGGGAACAAGGCAGAGATGGTGGGCATATTTTCAAATTTTGCTGCAATTTGATTAATCAGTTTGTATTCATTTGGAACTCCTCTGGGCACTCCAATGCCATCTATGTATGTGGTTCTGTCCTCTGACCAATTATTGCTGTTTGATCTCTATGACCTCAGATTAGTTTCTGTTTTTGGTCTCGCTATTTGATCCTTGGCGAAAATTACAGTGGTTGACGCCACATATTAAATCATTGTACATGTCTCTATCCATTTGTCAGGTAATACAGCTCTTACTACATTAATTTCACACATATATGCCAAATCACCTAAAGACCTTTTGCTCAATACCGTGATATTTCCCCATGTAGTGACATCTATTATATTATGACAAAATGTAAATACCCCTACATATTCAGTTTTGTTCTGGTTGATTCTGTCATGCTTTAAACAAGTGTAATTTCCTTCTGCATAATGGCCCATGAGTGGTACTGTATTTTTAGGTAATTTTGGCCACATATTCTCATACTTGGTGCATCGAGAGCTAACATTATGGTTTATTTTGTATATTTCAATCATGCAATTTAGTGAATCAATATCCATAATTGGTCCTGGAGCTGAATATACAGTGGGTTGTGCGGCTGCACACATTATACAATCCCCAAAATTGCCAAGTCGGGCCGTTTCTTGTAAATAGGCTATCCACAGGTTTTGTTGTGTGTATCGTGTGGCTAAAGCTAAAATTTGACTTGATATAATTTTGTCCGTATTGAAAATTTCCACTATGCTAGGTGGGTTGTTAAGTATTTGTACTACAGGAGGGTTTGCGACAGCCTTGGAACTTGATTGGTTGTTCCTTCCTTCCTCTAATACATTGATGTGGATAAGACCACGTGGATCTCTTCCAGAAACATCTGCTCATATCACTAAATATGAATGTTGTGTTTGTCCAATTACCTGACCATTGATGCTTTGCATAATAGGTTTTTGTGTTGAATCATAATTTCTTTGGAATTTTATTCTATCCATTATTGCATTATGGTTTTTCTGGCCCTTAATCCCTTTGTCCACCATTTTTTGTGGGGTCCACCTGCTGGTAAAATGGGTGGTTTATCCCCATGTCTGATTATATGGCAAATACTGCGCCCATCAGATCTGTACCGTCTGGTCGAAACATAAGTAGATGTCTGTTCCTCTATACGAGCTGTTATAGCCTCCACAGTTAATCACTTCGCATAAGTCGAAAACATAAGCGTTGTTTGTTCCTTTCTTGTGATTAATTGTAATTTGGAATGGTCGTCCACATTTGTTTGGTACCCTTTCTCCTGCTACATGAATTGTTGGTCTACTAAATTCCCCCTGTTTGCCGAATGAAACTTGAGGCAATAAATGCAACACTAATGAAACAATCAAAGTGGTTTGGCAACACGACATTGTGACCTGTGGAACCAGGTAGTCCCTTTTCCTTCAAGTTGGTTGGCGTGTGAAGTCCGCGCAGTCACGGTGAACGGTCCCGTCCCCCTTGGTTCAGACCACTTCCTCTTTATCACTCGAAGCCAAACAGATGCAGGTGGATTATCGCCGTCCGACTGGATGCCTGCAAAGCTGGACAGAACACCTCTTAATTGATCAAAGTAAGACAGTCGCGACAAGGAAGAAGGTGACTCAAAAGATGAGCCAGAAACTTGACCAGGAAAAGAAAAGCCATGGTATATTTCGAAAGGACTGAGTTTGTGTGTACTATTTACAGACATTCTGATGGACATGACCACAATTGGGAGAGCTCTCAACCATGACATATTTGACTGCACAGCATTTAGCCAATTTTTGTTTTAAAGTTGCATTCATACGTTCAACGACTCCTTGTGATTGTGGGTGGTACAAATCGGTGAGTGAGTCCTAGACATTTTTCCACATGAGCCAAATTTTTACTAGTAAAATGAGATCCATTATCTGATCTGATTAGCCTGGGGAAACCATGTGGAATCCACACATTTATCAGCATTTTTACAACTGAGGCCGAATCTTCTTTTCGTGTGGGCAGGGCTTCCAGTCATCCTGAATAGACATCCACCATCACAAGGAGGTATCGTTTTCCTTCACAGGATTCAATGGTTCACTACTAGTTCAATTACAGCCCATCCAGGCACTAGTTCCCCATTGTTTTTCCTTTAACAACAACCATCCGTAAACAACTCTCTCCCTTCCTTCAAAGGTTCCGACAATAAATCTGAACGACATGCTTTGTCTTTTCTAGCCTTCTCCTCACACCAATGCATTCCTTCAGTTACACTGTCGGCCACTTTAGTATTAACAGGTGTAAACTGAATATGCTGTTGTTGTAGCAATGATAATATTTTCATTTTTCGCTTGTTTGAAAAGGTAAATAGTCGTGAGTTGATGAAAGCGGTTGTGGATTGTGTGGAGTGCAGAGCGGGTGCATAAGCACTACATGTGCGCATATTTTCGATATGAGCCGCAGCTGCTGCTGCATACCTCTCGCAGTCATATGCACGTGCTACTATTGGTTCTAACAAAACACTCGTGTCTAGTAGTACCTTTCTTTCGCCTTGTACTAGTTGGTACAGTATTGCAGCGGCAGTATGAGTTTTGTTAGAAATGTCCAAATGAAACGGTAGTTTATAGTTAGGAAGTGCCAATGACATGTGAGGCGCAGAAAATGGCATTTTGAACCAAGGCAATAAATCCGATGTCAGGTGAACCCACCACTATTCTATCAGTTGGTAAAATACCATGAGTGTCTCATAGTTTTTCAAAAAATTATTGTTGATAAATCAAATTGTGTTCTCTATCATAGAACAAGGTACAATGTGGAGGGTCAGGGGGTGGCAGGAATGGCCCCAAGGACACAATCCACGGCTTCCACTCCGCAAATGCCTGCAGCACGCTGTTATTTATTTGACACGTGTCGAGCAGTCCCCAACAAATGTCAGCAACAGGAGTCACAGTTTTTTTGTTGGACACATGCCAGCACATGTGTACACAAGTCTCCTTTGGCCGGCAGCATGGTTCCATCTGGAAACACAATGTCAAGTTCGTGTACTGCACAGACAATGACAGCATTACATTTCTGTAAAATGTCTCTTCCAAGTAGGTTCACAATGACCTCCACCAGGTGGTAGCCTAGGACTTTCCGGGGCCCTCTGTGCATTTGGCACATTTCCCCTGTCTCGTCCTGTTGTTTCACCACCTCCTCTGGGCAGCAGGTTGGGACAACGGTTGGCAGTGTGTCCGTCTTGTCCACAGGCATAACAACCGCAGTTACTCTGTGCTCCAGCAGGGTATCGACAGACACGTGCAAAGTGTCCAGCTTTTCCACATGCAAAAGCATTTTTATGGAGTTCACGCCGCGGGACTGACCCCTGAAACCTCCTCTGACTTCCCCTCTAGTCTGCTGCTGTAGTAGCAAAGTGGCCCACGTCGGGTCCTGTGACAGTAGCTGCGGTGCCATGACAGATTGTGCCTGGTTTTTCTTTTCTTTTTTCTGTTCTGACACATTTTCTCTGGCAGCGCCTAGTTGCAGTTTTAGCAAGGTTTTCTGCATTTGTTCTGGCTCACTGTTTTCAAAAGTCTTTTTGTCTATCCATCTTTTCATAAAGTGAAGTACTGTTAGTTCTGTGTATAGTGAGGAAGTTTGTGGTGCCTGCGCATATGGTGGGTTTTTTCATTATTTTTTTCATTTTTATTTTTTTTCCCAATTTCATTCTCCTTTCTTTCTGTTTTTTCCTTTTGTAATGGCATAATCATGGCATCATCTTTTGGTTCAATCATCCCCACCGATGCAAGTACATTCATCACTGTACACAGATCTTGTTCTTTTTCAACAATTTTAGAGTTTACTGTGGATTTCTTAAAGACGGACGTTTTTTTGTGTTTTAGAAGTTTTATTTCTACAACTAGTCTGTCTTTTAGGCGGTGTAACTCAGGAAGTAAAGGCTCAGTTCTTCTTCCTCTTTTTGATCTAACCACTTACTTATTTTCTCTCTTTCCTTTTCCTGTTTCTTCACCCGTACATACCTTAGTTGAATAGCCACCTATTCCATCCTTTTCCCCCTTCGTGACCTGAATCTCCCAAAACCAATTCGGGTTTTTCTACCAATTGAAAATGTTTGTCAAAATTTCCTTCCATCATATAAATATGGGGAGAATTCGGAGAAACGTGAATGTCTCAGTGACAGATATTTCAAGTGTGAGTGTTAAATAAATTGTAGAAGTTATCATTTATTTGCTTAGCTTGCATTAGTATAATGGACGATTTTAGATGTCTCGCCTTCAAAAAGAAGACTCAGCATCATCCGATGGAAGGGCGCCTGGACCAAGGACGTGATTGGATGTGGTCGGGTCGTGACAGGTGTTGGTCCAATATTTTGTGTTGTGTCTTATTGCTTAGAACATTATGATTTGTAAATCCCTCCTATTTCAAATAAATGCAGGAGCGAGGGGGGAGATTGTTTAGAGCGTGTTGAGAGACTGTGATCTGAACAATCTCCCATACGCCCTCCTCATGAGAAAAAGAAACCAGTGTCTTCATTCCTTTTGTGTCTATTTTTTATAATGTTGGGTAAGATAAATCCAACATTAAATTGGTCCTTCGAGCCGGATCTCAACACACCCGAGGATTCCAGTTGTGGAGCCGACTTCCAGTTAAGAGACCGTGGCCACGGCAAGTAAGACCCTTTACGGGACTGGTCTTCGTTCTCCTCAACTGGGATCTGAAGGTTGACGACAATCCACAGGATTGAAGACGAGTGGTGAGTTAAATTTAAAAAAATAATTTCTAGGAAAAAAGGATTAAAGAGTGAGTGAATTGCGCGACGAAGAAGTCTGCGGCAGAATAAACCTTGTGTAATACTAGTCACTGGCAAGTGGTCAGAAGGACGGCGGAGTCCGACAAATTCCGCGAGTACGGCGGGGTCCTGTACGTACTTAAATTCCGTGTTTCTGTGTTTCCGTGTTTCCGTGTTTTTGTGTGTTTATAAAAACGTTACTAATATCGTGTGAATGTGTAAAAGTATGAATGTATAAGACTGGATTGTAAGTGACAACTGGGTTTGGAAGCAGAGGCAAGAATTCTCCGCCCCGACTGGGGTAGAAGCTTGAGAATTACCAAAACTCAGATATTTATTGTCACCCTGTCATTTTTGAATAAAGTCAGTATTTAGGTCACTCTAGGTGCAAATAAACTGACTTCCAAATTCACAAAAATGGGAATAAATAACAGTAAACCGGATCCAAAAATAGACCTAACGTGTAAAGATTGGAAATATGTTCAACTACAAAACCATTCCAAAATAGAACATTTAAACACGTGGATAACCAAATACGGTTTCGCTGGCCAGCTAAATTGGCAAAAAAATAGTTCAACTTCAAAACGAAATAAAGTGTCGACACAAAAATAATATATCACAAATACAAAAAGATGGATTTGACGACTTATTCTTCTGGTTAAACATGGCGTCTAAAAGAGAAAAAGGAAGTAGTAAAATAAAAAACAGGAATACACTGCAGTGTAAAGGTTGGAGGTTCATTAAATTAAATTTAAAAGAAAAAAAAAAAACAGGATCCTGATAAAATTTAATATTTAGAGACACGGATAACCGAACACGGCTTTAATGGTTGGTTAAATACACAAAAAATAGCCGCGTTGCAGGAATCAAATTATATAAAAAATAAAAGACAAACCACCGTTAAACGTGGGAAAGGCCCTATTGTCTGCAGTCTTGCAGCTTATCACAAAAATATAAGATAAAAAAATAGCCCTAAAAAATAGCAGAAAGAAACACGTGGGTTCATTTAACACACTGTAAAAGAGTCATTTCAGCTGAGTACTCAAATAGGGAAGGTGAGCAAAAGTCTGATAACGGAGCGGGAGCAGATGTGTAGATTCTGAAAATGCTTGCTGGTCAGTGAAGAAAAAAGACACCAACCCTTTTAGTGAGAACTCAGCAGAAAGGCACACCCACGTTGGTTATGAGATTCGATAAGTTGTTACGTAGCAACTTTGACTACTATGGTGTTGGTTTTGTTTTTGTGGTACATGGGACGTCCCACCCTCAATGATAAAACCCATTTTTTAGATAGAAAATCACCTACCAACTGGACCAATATGACGAACCCAATAATAAAAAATTTTTGAATCATTAACTCGTATCAAAAGGAGTACAGCTGATGATCAAAATTGTGGGCATGGCCTCCAAATGCGGCAAAACGGTTTAATATTTTGTGCCCCCCAAAATCAAGCTGCTTTAATCATAATTCCATATGCGGCTCTCACCAATGATCCTCAAAAGAATGGGCAGAATTGGGGATTTGGATATGACTGGTATGCAACTATAGGCTTTGGATGGGAACACCTCATTGGTGAAACAGGTTATGATTGGTCCAGTTGGTCAAAAAGAACAGCAAAAGAACATAGAAAGAAGTTTAACCTAAGCAAAACGGCCCATAGTTTAATATTGAAATACAAATCAAGTCACCCAATGTGTTTGATAGTGATCTTGTGGGCCTATTCTGGTGGAAAAGATCCCCACTTCCAAGTAGTATTGTGTTATAGGAACCGTGTTAAACCAGAAATGCCATTGAAAACTTCAAAGAAAGGTGGACAAATTTTAATGATTAACAACATAACTACTGATGATTGGTTCCTTGTTGTCACAGGAGTTTCAGGACAAAATAACAATTGGTTACTATTGATGGAACAAGCAGCAAATGTAGCGAGAAAAGATTGTGTAGTTTGCATGGGTCCCAGGCCTTTGTTGCGCATAGTTCCGGCACAATTATCACAAGATTGTATTATTCCATTACAACAAGCTGGCAATTTTTTGACTTGAGTTCGTTGTCACATTTCTGTGGGGCCAATTATGTATTACTCGTGCACTCGCTGTAGTTGTCCCGCCATGCTGCACTATTTGCATATACTGGCCACTCATGCCAGATTAGCATCTGCTCCATTTGCACACTGATTGAGGAGCATCTGCAACATTTGCACAACCAACATTGTCCCAGATTATCGCACTACTCGTCACTTTAAACCGCATACACTCCTTGAAGTCTCAGCGCCCTTTGCACAACGGTCATTGCACCGGACTATTGCGATATTAGTCATTCAAACTGCTGCTAGAGGACTGCATCTTTTTGCACAATTGTTTTTTGTCAATGTCTTTATGTCTCCAAAGTGTTCTGTAAATTGACTGTCTGTTGTACTAGTGCGGCTCCAACTACCGGAGACAAATTCCTTGTGTGTTTTGGACATACTTGACAAAAAAGAGGCAGAGGCAAAATTATCCAACATAAAACATACATCGACGCCATAGGTGTTCCTCGTGGGGTTCCTAATCAATACAAATTAGCTGACCAAGTTGCAGGAGGATTTGAATACTTCATATGCTGTTGGTGTACGATTAATAAAAATGTTGATGGGATAAACTATATCCACTTCAATGTACAGAGATTAGGAAATTGGATTCAGAGTGGGTTGGAAGCTGTGCACGAGCAGCTCAAGGACGTTCCAAGGCCGCATAGCTGTCGACATGCTCATCGCAAGAGAGGGAGGTCTTTGCGGTATGTTATGAGAACAAACAATACTGCTTCAGATGGCAGCTTGACCAGAGCCATCGATGGTCTACGGACCCTCAATCAACACTCCTTGTGGGACAGCTGAATGGACGTTTTTGGTAAATATAAAACCCTAATTTCACCAATATTGATATCAATTGCTGTTTTTGCAGCCATTCTGACATTGTGTGGATGTTGTTGTATCCCATGCATTCGGGCATTAATCCGTAAATTAATCACCACAGCCATAACCCACATGAAGAACCGTATGGAGCTGATGTATCCATTACTGTATGATGATAATGATGATAATGATGATTTTGCTTCAACTGATTTGTTTCCTGATGCAGATGATTACGATGTTTAAACTACAACATTCATGTATGACAAGTTTACTCTGAGTGTAAATGTATTTGTTTCATAAAAATGATTCTACAGTTAAAAATCGAAATGAAGTGACTGTAAAATGATATGAGAATTTGTGCAAATACATGATAAACAGGAGGGAAATGTTAAATAAATTGTAGAAGTTATCATTTATTTGCTTAGCTTGCATTAGTATAATGGACGATTTTAGATGTCTCGCCTTCAAAAAGAAGACTCAGCATCATCCGATGGAAGGGCGCCTGGACCAAGGACGTGATCGGATGTGGTCGGGTCGTGACAGGTGTTGGTCCAATATTATGTGTTGTGTCTTATTGCTTAGAATACTATGTCTGGGAAAAACCCTCTTATTATCAAATATTTTGTGTTGTCTTATTGCTTAGAACATTCTGATTTGTAAATCCCTCCTATTTCAAATAAATGCAGGAGCGAGGGGGGAGATTGTTTAGAGCGTGTTGAGAGACTGTGATCTGAACAATCTCCCATACGCCCTCCTCATGAGAAAAAGAAACCAGTGTCTTCATTCCTTTTGTGTCTATTTTTTATAATGTTGGGTAAGATAAATCCAACAGTGAGAAAGGAAGCTTCTACCACAAGTGGCGCCTTTCTCCTTGGGGTGTCATGGGTGTGTGTTCCGGTTTTTGTCTTCCCCCTGTTTCACACACACCTGCACCTGAGAGCATCTTCACCACCTGTGCCTCGTTCACCCTAATTACCCCTTGTATTTAACCTCGTGTCTCATTCTCTCTCGTCGCCAGTTCGTTGTACCTTGTTTCCACGTCACAGACTCACAGTAAGACTTGACTCTGTTCCGATTATCGACCTCGCCTTTTTGCCCCATGTTTTTGGATACTGTTGCCTTTCTTGGATTGCCTGCCTGTGTACCGACCTATGCCCATATATTAAACCTCTCTTTTTGGAAACTGTCCATTTGTTTTGGAGTCGTGCATTTTTGGGTCCTATCCTCTGTTCCGTTCATAACATGGGGTTTCCCCACACTTAATACATCTTTTTAATTCACTTCAGAATTCTCCTAACAGTTCTTTCGGCGTGTACTAAAAATGCCTGAAATATTTTTCTTCACATAAATAACACTATATTAGTCTTGTCCTGCAAGACCTTCCCTGGTCTCTTTACCAGGGGGATTCTTCACTTCTACACATAAATAACACTGTGTAGTGGACATGCCACGCAAAAGATGCCAGCCTCGCACAGCCTCGCCGCTCCCCGCCGAGGTAGACTGTAACTCCAGAGTCACATGCAGACTCTAAACGGTTTAACACATTAAACTATCTTCAACAAGACACAGACATTTGCTTTGCCATGAATCACGTCTGCCTGAGACTTCAAAGGGGAGACCCACGAATGCTGGGTTCGCCCCTGAACGCTAAGTTAATTAACTCCACGCCAGTCAAAGGATTGCAGCGCCTCCACCCTCCTGAGAGCTGCCAGTTGTGATTTGGAACAGGCAACAGCGACACCCTCGGGCGACGGAATGACACTACAGACAGGGGTTCATAAGACAGTCAGTGACTCAACTGGGAGTCAATGTTTTAAGAACTTGACATGAACGCCACTAGTGACTGTATTGCTGCAAACTTCAATGTCTAAAGCCAAATATTTTCTTAACTGAACCAGATGGAATGTCTCACCCCACGCCGCAAATGTCACATGAAAATAGTGATGTTCTCCACACCACATAACATTTGAAACTTTCATTACAGGTATGAAAGAGGATGAGCGTGGACCAATGCAGGGTGAGGAAAATGGTATCGTTATCTTAAACCCAATAATTAATATTTTATTCCACTGGTTTTAAACCACAAAATAATCCTAGAATGGAAAAATAACGCCAAAAGGCAGTCCAGCCCCTCGGTGTTCGCGAAGGTGGTAGAAAAGGAGGGGGGAAGGGGGGTTACCCCCCCTCCTGTTTGACCTGCTCTAGGCCATAAAAGGGGCCGGAGCTGGGAGAAGTTTTTGGAGTCTTGGTGCACAAGTCTTTTTGGTCACTTGGACCAACTCGCCGACAACTGCGCCAGGCAGGACGCCCACCTCACCCGAGGTGACAAGGACACATCGGACGATCCCCGGCTGCCGCTTCCTGCAAGCGCTCCGAGCCACCCTGCTTGGGAGCCCAAACTCAGTCTGAGGGAACGGAGGTGGACGCAACGCGCCTGCTCCGAACATCACCCGAGAGACGTCCTGCTTGAGAATTTGTCTGTCTCCTGTTTTTCCTCCCTCCCTTCCGTCGAATCCACCTGCTCAAGGTGCGGACCGGGCCGGCCGAACACTCGGAAGCCTGACTCGCCGGCTTCAAGTATGTTCCAGACACGTAAATCCAACATTGCGCTCTACTAAAAGTATGGATTAGTGCATATTTGGGTTTATATTAACGAGACCAGGAGTCCTCAGCTATATGCATTCACTACATGCCCATTCTGCTCATCTCACGTCACAAATCCCTTCATTTGCCAATTTTCGTAGATACCTTTTTTGTTTTGTGTTTGTCTGTGTTTTATCCTGTAGAAACCATTTTTGATTATTAAAATTTCTTTAAAATTCACCACTTTCATTGATTATATGTGTGTTTGGGTTCGGAACGAAACCTTGAGAAAGTCTAGAACTCAAAGTTCCTAGAATGTAGCCACCTTCGATAAGAGACTGATTATAAAGGTTTGTCGTCATTTCGCCTCAAGTTAAACTTGTAAAAATATGACGTGGTGCCCCTCATATCTCTCAAATATCTTGATTTAGAATGCTGTAATTTAAAATTACGATAACCCGTAAGTGACAGGCGCCGCTTCCAACTCATCGTTTTCTTCTAAATTACGCAAAATTTGATGTCCCCCAATAAACCCTACAACTATATTAGTCTTGTCCTGCAAGACCTTCCCTGGTCTCTTAGCAGAGGGATTCTTCACTTTAAATAACCTTTCCCAACCTTTGTTGGAGGATTTCTCTATCTTGCGAGTCACACAAAATGTATTATTAGAAAAAATTACTTGTCTTGGATTCACAAATAATTTGGTAACTGTCAATGTGCAGAATTTTGTTAAAAGGCCTCTGCTTACCTTAGTTTGTGAGCGCTTTGTTTGTGAATCCAGGCCAATTAGTTGATGACCAAAATTAACGTCTCCTATCGGACAAATCACAACGCGGGGTCACCATCTGTTAGGGACGCAATAAAATTGTCAATGTTCAATAGATCATGGAACCTTCAATCGTCCCTGCGCGTTCGTTTTCTTTGTCCAAGAAGAGATGAAGAAATAAAACACCAGAGGGCTGAGTCTCAGGGTTCATTCAATCAACTGTATAGCAGAGTGCAAGTCCACTGAATGAGACACCTCGTTTATTGAGCTGACTACTTTTATACACATCAGAAGGTTTCGTTATGACTGTTTGGCAGAAGGTATCTCTGGCCTTGGGTGTTATCACAAAATGGGAGAGTCATATTAAAACCACCATTCCTCAGTAATCGATACTCCTACATAATTTCATGGATAACAAAACTTAATCATGTATCACCCTAGTGTTTTGGAAATGGAACTTAATTGTCAGATAATGGAACATAGCTGCATGAGTATGTCCTACCAAGGAAAATAACATTTTAGACCACTGCTATACTACGCTAAACAACCCATACCTCGTGCAGCTCTGGGCTCATCTGATCACTGCTAAATTCACTTCATACCAACATACAGGCAAGAACTTAAATGTGTGAAGCCTACAGTGAAAACAGTGAAAAAGTGGACCAATGAAGAAAAGATAAAACTTCAAAGCTGTTTAGACTGCACAGACTGGAGTGTCTTTGAAAATTCAGCTGGCAGCCTGGATTGCTACACGGACACTGCTACATCCTATATCAGTTTCTGTGAAGAGGTGTGTGTATCAACAAAGTCATTTCGCACATTCAATAACAACAAGCTGTGGTTCACTGCCAAACCTAAGCAACTTCGCCAGGCTAAAGAGGACGCATATCGAAGTGGGGACGGGACCCTGTATAATCGCTCTAGAAATCAGCTGACGAAAGAAATTAACATTGCAAAGAGAAACTATGCAATAAAGTTTGAAAAACAGTTCAGCGCTAACGACTCTACATATGTCTGGTATGCATTACAATCACTAACCAATTACAAGCGACAATCCCCCCAAGCTGAGAAGAATAGGAGACTAGCTGACAACTCGAACACCTTCTACCACAGATTTGAAAAGGACGCTTTCACAACCCACACAGCCGCACCACCGACCACAATCACACCTCTGACTGCTGCGATGACCTGTTTCAAATGCTCCACCATCATCCCAGTCCCCAAGAAACCTGCAATCTCGGGTCTGAATGACTACAGGCCTGTCGCCTTGACATCTGTGGTTATGAAGTCCTTTGAACGCCTCGTGCTGGAATACCCCAAGAGCGTCACAGGTCCCCTGCTGGACCCCCTGCAGTTTGTCTACAGAGCAAACAGGTCCATGGCTGATGCAGTCAACATGGGACTGCACATCCTCGTAGAACACCTCAACGGCACGGGGACCTATGCGAGGATCCTGTTTGTGGACTTTGCGTTCAACACCATCATCGTCTCCTCCAAGCTTCTCCAGCTCAGCGTCTCGCCTTCCATCTGCCAGTGGATTTACAGCTTCCTGATGGGCAGACACAGCAGGTGAGGGTGCGGGACACCACCTAATCTACACCCACCACCAGCACCGGGGCGCTCCAAGGTTGTGTCCTCTCTCTGCTGCTCTTCTCTCTCTACATGAACGACTGCACCTCAACGCAACCGGCTGTCAAACCCCTGAAGTTTGCAGATGACACCACAGTCATCGGTCTCATCAAAGACTGTGACGGGTCTGCGTATTGACAGGAAGTGGAGCGGCTGGAGCTGTGGTGTGGCCGACACAACCTGGATCTGAACACGCTCATGACTCTAGAGATTATTGTGGACTTCAGGAGGCATCCTTCGCCACAGCTGCCCCTCACGTTGTCCAGCTGCTTTGTGTCAACCGTCGAGACCTTCAAGTTCCTGGGAATTACAGTCTCTCAGGACCTGAAGTGGGCGACCAACATCAACTCCGTCCTCAAAAAGGCCCAGCAGAGGATGCACTGCCTGCGGCTTCTGAGAAAGCACGGCCTGCCACCGGAGCTGCTGAGACAGTTCTACACAGCGGTCTTCGAATCAGTCCTGTGTTCTTCCATCACCTTCTGGTTTGGTGCTGCTACAAAAAAGGACAAACTCCGACTGCAATGGACAATCAAAACTGCTGAAAGGATTGTCGGTACCCCCCTACCCACCATTGAGGACTTGCACGCTGCCAGAACTAAGACAAGGGCGTGCAAAATCCTCTCGGACCCTCCGCACCCCGGTCACCAGCTCTTCCAGCTCCTTCCCTCAGGTAGGCGCTACCGATCAATGCAAACTAGAACTAGTAGACATTCCAACAGCTTCTTCCCTCTTGCGATCAACTTCTTAAACACCTAACCTACAATTCCATTACAACATGCTGGCAATTTTTTGACTTGAGTTCGTTGTCACATTTCTGTGGGGCCACTTTTGCATTACTCGTGCACTCACTGTAGTTGTCTCGCCATGCTGCACTATTTGCATATACTGGCCACTCATGCCAGAGTAGCATCTGCTCCATTTGCACACTGATTGAGGAGTATCTGTAACATTTGCACAACCAACATTGTCCCAGATAATTGCACTACTCGTCACTTTAAACCGCATACACTCCTTGAAGTCTCAGCGCCCTTTGCACAATGTTCATTGCACCGGACTATTGCAATATTAGTCATTCGAACTGCTCTAAGTCCTTGAGGACTCTGCATCTTTTTGCACAATTGTCAACAAAAAATAAATAAAAAATGTACCGCCATTACCAGATAACTAGCAACCCTTTACTGCTCAGTGACTGTTTTTTTTTTGTCAATGTTTTTCTGTCTCCAAAGTGTTCTGTCAATTGACTGTCTGTTGCCATACTAGAGTGGCTCCAACTACCGGAGACAAATTCCTTGTGTGTTTTTGGACATACTTGGCAAATAAAGATGATTCTGATTCTGATGATGGTAGCAAGAAAATATGTTTTGCTAGATCGTTAGTTTAGGTGCTAGAAAATACACTGACAGCAGATCAAACTCAGCACACACAGGTCCGAGTGATCACACAGCCGTCGGATTCGCCGAAATTTGAGACTTCCGTTAAAGGCAAAATTGTGGTAAATGTACCGAACAGAGGACTGCCGTCCAATGTCATTTTTTGAGATACAGTATCCCAAATCTAACGAGCCAATGTTGTTGTTGTTGTTAGACGGTCATTACTACAAAATCAAATCAATTACGAGGTTCATTGATCACTACTTCTGTAGACAATATTAGGAGAAAGGACATAAGGACAGAAAAACCCATATCACCATCGTTGTGCATGGCATTGTTTTGTCTGTGCCCAACCTATCTGCATGCAGTAACAATTGACCCCTGTCTTTTGCAACGATTCAAATAAAACATGTCGCAACAAAACCTGTTTTGTCAGGCATAAAGAATGTGAAAACCAGAATTCTATCAGTAAGTGCGCTGTGTACAAAATATATCACGAGTGCGGTCTGACACATTACATCAGCATGAAGAGTCAAAATGACTCTTCTCCCCCCGATGTATACATTGCCTCGCACCAGTGTTACATTGAAAACTCTCAAAACAGAACAAACACGCGATCAAATATTCTACTATGACTTTGAAACATTCGTAGGCCCCGACGGTAAAGACGTACCCTTCCTTGTGTGTACAAAACCATCAAAGGGGGTTGAACAACGCTGGTATGGTCTCGATTGTGTTGAACAATGTCTGAAGAATTTCAGGAATCCTCGTTTCAAACACGCGACTTCATTAGCCCTCTCTTGTTGAGAGCACAGACGTCACTGAGACTGCGCAGCTCCCAATATATGTCTCTGGTGTTGATGATAATTTTGAAGTGCTGGAGGAGTTACTCACAGTAATTCCAATGGATGGCCAGACCATCAGTCAGGAGATATTCCGCCAGCTGTGTGATGATGGGGAAAAAAAATGGACTGGTGGCACTTGTTCAAAAATAACTTTAAGAGTTTGACATTGCTTTGCACTGCATTATCCATCAACAGGCCCTTTGCCGCAAATGCCTGAAGCTTGACAATGTGAAAGTCATCAACCATATCAGATCCAGGGGTTTAAAGCACCGGCAGTTCTGCGCTTTTTTAGAGAAAATAGATCAACATATGAGGATCTGCTCTACTTCACAGAGGTACGTTGGCTTAGCAAGGGGAAGGTTTTGAAGAGGTTTTTTTTGAGTTAAGGGCAGAAGTTAAAGCTTTCATGGAAAGGGATGGGGTGAATGTTCCTGTACTAAGTGATCCCAAATGGCTCATGGACTTAGCTTTTCTTTTTGACATCACACAGGAGCGAAATATAGTGAATAAGAACTCACAAGGCCAGGGCCAACTTGTCAGTGTTGCATATGACAGTGTTAGAGCATTCTCCACAAAACTTGTGTTATGGAAAGTCCAGCTTTCCCAGACAAACCTCTGCCATTTTCCTGCATGCAAGGCACTCATGGATTCTGGCACATTTCATGGTGAGAAGTATGCTGATACCATTGGAAAGCTACAGGAAGAATTTGATCACAGGTTTGCAGACTTCAAGACACACAGAGCCACTTTTCTCCGATGTGGAAGATGCCCCCCCTGTGCTTCAGATGGAGCTAATTTATCTGCAGTGCAATTCTGAACTCAAAGCAAAGTTGAGGGAGGTGTATGAACAACAGACAAGCTTGGACAATTTTTGAAAGCCCCCACCTTCCCTGAGCTTTCCAGGATGTTCAAGTGGATCACGTGCATTTTTGGCAGCACCTATTTGTGTGAAAAGCTCTTCTCCACAATGAACGTTAACAAGTCAAAGTTCAGGTCTAAACTTAAAGATGAGCATCTTAAAGCCATACTGAGGGTTTCAATTGCTTCCTCCCTCAAAGCCCACGTTCTGAAGAACATTTCATGTTCTGACGTATTTATTTTATTTATTATAATTAAAAAGATTTGATCAGTTGTACTTTTTTTTGGGTGGAATTCTTGATGCAGCCCAGCCTCACCCAGACACTAGCTCTAGCGGCCCTCATGTAAGTTGAGTTTGTGACCCCTGCTGTAGAAGGTTATGCCGTGAGAGACAGCAAAATTTGGTTTTGGGAGTACCTTGGTTTTTACCACGGAGGGACCAAATGCTCACTAAAGAGTGTTGTATGACTAGAAGCCCCTTTCAGGAGAAGTGTGATGATATCCAAAAGAACATCGAGGGATTAAAACAATACAGTGTACATCTTGTCCTGATGTGGGAACACGAATGGCATGAGATGAAGAAGTCACACCAGGGGGTAATTGATTTCATGCCACGCTGTTTTCGGAGGAGAATGAGTTAGTTCCCGTTACGATACACAGCCGCACCTGATGAGTGTGTATTGTATGTAGACGTCACCTCGTTGTATCAGGATCAGAATCAAAATCAGAATCCTCTATATTTGAATTTGTCTCCGGTAGTTGGAGCATCGCTGGTACGAAAACAAAATAAAAAATATACTTTTGAGACATAAAAACATAAAAACACACTACGGAGAGTCACTGAGCAATAAAAGGTTACCGGTAATGTGGTAATGCTGAGACAATTTTTTTGTTTGTTTGTTTGTTGTTTTTTTGAGAGTCCACCAGAAATTTTGAGCAGTTTGAAATGACTAACACCAATAATCTGGTACAGTGACAATTATGCATGGTGCAGAGTCTTCAAGAAATGTAAGCAGTTTAAAGGTCAAAGGACAAAGATGTTAAAAATTTTCATAGCTCTAGAACCCCTTCACAGACCACACCTGACATTTCGAAGTGATTATATAGCAGATATACAGCAGTTACAGCAATAAATATGATTCAGAATGCGCCTTCTACTTTTTGCATCCAGCGCCTTCCGGTCTTTGGGTCTATCGCTGTGATTTAACACAAGTCAAACAGCCTGTTCATTCGGTGTTGTGTGCTATTGTTCCATGCTGTTGTTACCGTCCTGCGGCGAAGCGTCGCGTTTCCTTGTATATACCTACGAATCTATTGTGGTTATTATGCACAGGGCAGTAGGAAAAAAAGACCCACGCAGTACTCTTCAGTACTGTCGTCTGTACTTTTGCCTATATGACAAGGCAACATACACGGCAAAGACTTTCTGTGTGGCGTGTTATAAAGCTACTTGAGCACACATCCAACCATCCATTTTCTGAGCCGCTTCTCCTCACTAGGGTTGCGGGCGTGCTGGAGCCTATCCCAGCTCTCATCGGGCAGGAGGCGGGGTACACCCTGAACTGGTTGCCAGCCAATCGCAGGGCACATACAAACAAACAGCCATTCGCACTCACAGTCACACCGACGGGCAATTTTAGAGTCTCCAATTAATGCATGTTTTTTGGATGTGGGAGGAAACCGGAGTGCCCAGAGAAAACCCAAGCAGGCACGGGGAGAACATGCAAACTCCACACAGGCGAACCCGGGTCCTCAGAACTGTGAGGCTGACGCTCTAACCAGTCGTCCACCGTGCCGCACTTGAGCACACAATATACAGGAATACTAAATACTATGTAAAAGCTTGTGCCATGTCACTGAAACATCCATTTCCATTTTTTCCATCCATCCATTTTCAACACCGCTTATCCTGGTTAGGGTCACGGGGCGCTGGAGCCTATCCCAGCTGACTTCGGGCGAAAGGCGGACTACACCCTGAACTGGTCGCCAGTCAGTCACAAGGCACATATAGACACGGACAACCATTCACACTCACATTCACACCGTCACTGAGTGGGTACTGATCCCACGCTGCCCCCACCAAAGTCAGGCGAGTGCACCACTACACCACCATCAGTGACTGTCACTGAAACATATGAACATATAATACATATATCCATCCATCCATTTTCTGAGCCGCTTCTCCTCACTAGGGTCGCGGGCGTGCTGGAGCCAGCTATCATCGGGCAGGAGGCGGGGTACACCCTGAACTGGTTGCCAGCCAATCGCAGGGCACATACAAACAAACAACCATTCGCACTCACATTCACACCTACGGGCAATTTAAAGTCTTCAATTCATGCATGTTTTTGGGATGTGGGAGGAAACCGGAGTGCCCGGAGAAAACCCACACAGGCACGGGGAGAACATGCAAACTCCACACAGGCGGAGCCGGGGATTGAACCCCGGTCCTCAGAACTGTGAGGCTGATGCTCTAACCACCGTGCCGCCATAATACATATAGTCGTGCTAAAAAATATTGGCACCCCTGGGGTGCCATTCTTTCTAGCCATGACTGTATAAAAAGAGCGGTATAAAAAAAGCTTTTTTTTTTTCCTCAACTGACTTCATGTGGCACGGTTGCCGACTGGTTAGCAGATCTGCCTCCCAGTTCTGAGGTCCTGGGTTCAAATCCGGCCTCGCCTGTGTGGCGTTTGCATGTTCTCCCCGTGCTTGCATGGGTTTTCTCCGGGTACTCTGGTTTCCTACCACATCCCAAAAAACATGGATATGGTAGGTTGCTTGAAGACTTTAAATTGCCCGAAGGGGTGAATGTTAGTGTGAATGGTTGTTCGTTTCTATGTGCCCTGCGATTGGCTGGCGAACAGTTAAGGGTGTACCCCACCTCTCACCCAGAGTCAGCTGGGATAGGCTCCAGCACGCCCGTGACCCTAGTGAGGATAAGTGGTACGGGAAATGGATGGATGGATGTCTGACCTCATGAGCATGCCTGTTATATTTTATTGTAACAAAAGAAGGACCTTTGTCACTGGTTTGACGTTTGGCATGTCACGAAAGGTAATCTTATTTCCACTTTTATGTCACTTTTATGATTCTCTATGCACTGCTACTTGGCTGCTCATCGTCATCGTCACTGTCAGGTTCCGACCTCCTGATTGGCTCAAACATGTATGGTTTGACGATGCCAAGTTCAGTTGGTTGCTCCTGTACGTCAAAATCCTCCTCCTCCTCATATTCCAACACATTGCTCGCCATTGCGTATAGAGTGTAGCGCGCTGTGTTTGACAATTGCAATGTCACTTCTGGTAGACCTTGCGTTGGAGAGAGTAACTACAGCCCGGCAAATGGTCCAGATAGTTCTCAAGCACATGAGTGATCAGTATGGGTCAACAATAGAAATAAAAATAGTGCAGAATGACAAGACAACTAGTCATACATGCAAATTTGTTGCCTTTTGGCGAAATTTGCCGTTTTGAACTCAAAATATGCCATTTACGTGAATCGTATGGATCCAGTGAGTTTTTCCTGGAGAGGGGGGTTGCCGTCGCTGTCATAGGCTGTTTGGTACTCCTTGAACGCTGGCAGGTAGATCCATTACACACATCCACCATCCACACACAGATGTAATTGTGAATATTACTCCGCGCCGGACTAATATGCGGCCTGAGGTCCCGCCTATGCGCGCGGGACCTGGTTTGGATAAGTCACAGGAGTTGACGAGACCAGAAAAAAACTGCTGTAAAGAAGTAACAGTACTTTTACTCCGTTACAATGATCTAAATGTCGTCCGCTAATTTTATTTATTAATTATTGAGTATTTATCAACTATTTTTTGCATGAGACTACGACTTCGACTTCTGCATTGGGCGCTGTTTGCGTCAATCCAATTTAAGCGCTAGTGACGTTTAAGTCTTGTTCACCAATCAAACGACACAACAAAGTCACATGACCGCACACAACGTCTTCATTGGGCTTCCCGGACATAGGTATTCACACTAGATAAGCCAGCCCGACTGATCGTCGTGCGTATGTGGCGGCCATATTGGGAAGGTCGTCGTTACCATGAAAGCAACGGCGCGCGACTCGTGTTTACATTTAGACGAACAAAAACAACCGCTTTCATGTATTGTAGTATTTGTCTGGCACTGTCTGCCCAAACGTGGATATTTCAGCCCACTTATAACTTCAGAAAACACCGTGCAGTAAATTGCAGATGTTTTTTTTTTGGGTAGTTTTGACTGTGCATACACATATACACACACACACACACACACACAGCGACATCAGAATGTGAACATTCACATTTAGTAATTTAAAATTTTTTTTTTTATTGATGTTCTTAATGTGGTAAAAAAAAAAAAAAAGAGAAGTTACTCACTATTTACTCAGTACTTGAGTAATAATTTCCCTGTGTACTTTTTACTCTTACTCAAGTAATTTGGAGGGGTACTTTTTACTTTCGCTTGAGTCACATTATTCTCAAGTAACATTACTCTTACTTGAGGACGATGTTTGGCTACTCTACCTACCTCTGGAGTGGACATCCTCTATTGCTACTCTTACATTGAAGCAACATTTTTGCTCATCAGATCAGCCAGTGTTGTATTTGTTGCACTGGTCTTTTGTATTTTCGCTTTGAGGTGCTGCGGGTTGTGGTCCCAGCAGAACCGCAAAGCACACGTAACATCGGCAACAAGAGTTGATCTGCTTGTACAGCTTGTATTAATTATGAAACACGGCTACAATTATCTAATTAGCTAACGGATGTTAATTTTAAATGTATTAAGTGCCAGAGCGATGTTAGGGATTATGTCACAATACAGAATGAACTAACTTCAAATTCAGAAATGGTCAATATAAACAGAAAAATATTGTACTTAATATTTTCCTGGAGGATGCATTTGGGATTCACCTTTGAAGTTGGTAATAGTGAAAAATGAAATGAGACAGACAATGATTTTAGTTAATTCTTTTCCAGAATGAGTGCTTAAAGAGGAAGATGCTATTCATGTAGCACAGCTTGAAGCAGGCATCAGGTGCAGGTGGAGATGGGCGTGGCTCAAGTTGGAGGCCAAAACAAAAAAGCAAAGAAATGAGGCAAATATAATTATAATCTTAAATTTGGACATCAACATTTACAACCCCAATTCCAATGAAGTTGGGACGTTGTGTTAAACATAAATAAAAACAGAATACAATGATTTGTAAATCATGTTCAACCTATATTTAATTGAATACACTACAAAGACAAGATATTTAATGTTCAAACTGATCAACTTTATTGTTTTTAGCAATTAATCATTAACTTAGAATTTTATCGCTGCAACATGTTCCAAAAAAGCTGGGACAGGTGGCAAAAAAGACTGAAAAAGTTGAGGAATGCTCATCAAACACCTGTTTGGAACATCCCACAGGTGAACAGGCTAATTGGGAACAGGTGGGTACCATGATTGGGTATAAAAGGAGCTTCCCTGAATTGCTCAGTCATTCACAAGCAAAGATGGGGCGAGGTTCACCTCTTTGTGAACAAGTGCGTGAGAAAATAGTCAGTTTAAGGACAATGTTCCTCAACGTACAACTGCAAGGAATTTAGTGATTCCATCATCTACGGTCCATAATATCATCAAAAGGTTCAGAGAATCTGGAGAAATCACTGCATGTAAGCGGCAAGGCCGAAAACCAACAATGAATGCCCGTGACCTTCGATCCCTCAGGCGGCACTGCATCAAAAACCAACATCAATGTGTAAAGGATATCACCACATGGGCTCAGGAACACTTGAGAAAACCAATTTCAGTAAATACAGTTTGGCGCTACATCCGTAAGCGCAACTTGAAACTCTACTATGCAAAGCAGAAAGCCATTTATCAACAACACCCAGAAATGGCGCTGGCTTCTCTGGGCCCGAGCTCATCTAAGATGGACTGATGCAAAGTGGAAAAGTGTTCTGTGGTCCGACGAGTCCACATTTCAAATTGTTTTTGGAAATTGTGGACGTCGTGTCAAAGAGGGAAAAGAACCATCCGGACTGTTATGGACGCAAAGTTCAAAAGCCAGCATCTGTGATGGTATGGGGCTGTGTTAGTGCCAATGGTATGGGTAACCAATAGGCACCAATAATGCTGAACGGTACATACAGGTTTTGGAGAAACATATGCTGCCATCCAAGCAACGTCTTTTTCATGGACGCCCCTGCTTATTTCAGCAGGACAATGCCAAACCACATTCTGCATGTGTTACAAAAGCGTGGCTTCATAGCAAAAGAGTGCGGGTATTCGACTGGCCTGCAGTCCAGACCTGTCTCCAATTGAAAATGTGTGGCGCATTATGAAGCGTAAAATACCACAACGGAGACCCCGGAGTGTTGAACAGCTGAAGCTGTACATCAAGCAAGAATGGGTAAGAATTCCACCTACAAAGCTTCAACAATTAGTATCCTCAGTTCCCAAACGTTGATTGAATGTTGTTAAAAGAAAAGGTGATGTAACACAGTAGTAAACATGACCCTGACCCAGCTTTTTTGGAATGTGTTGCAGCCATAAAAGTCAAAGTTAATGATTATTTGCTAAAAACAATAAAGTTTATCAGTTTGAACATTAAATATCTTGTCTTTGTAGTGTCCATCCATCCATTTTCTGAGCCGCTTCTCCTCACTAGGGTCGCGGGATTGCTGGAGCCTATCCCAGCTGTCATCGGGCAGGAGGCGGGGTACACCCTGAACTGGTTGCCAGCCAATCGCAGGGCACATACAAACAAACAACCATTCGCACTCACAGTCATGCCTACGGGCAATTTAGAGTCTCCAATTAACGCATGTTTTTGGGATGTGGGAGGAAACCGGAGTGCCTGGAGAAAACCCACGCAGGCACGGGGAGAACATGCAAACTCCACACAGGCGGGGCCAGGGATTGAACCCGGGTCCTCAGAACTGTGAGGCTGACGCTCTAACCAGTCGTCCACCGTGCCGCTGTCTTTGTAGTGTATTCAATTAAATATAGGTTGAACATGATCTGCAAATCATTGCATTCTGTTTTTATTTATGTTTTACAACGTCCTAACTTCATTGGAATTGGGGTTGTACTTGAGAAGTGTAAATAAATGTTTTTCTGCGTGAAGAAAATTTATTTTGGTTTATTGTACCCTTCAGAGTCTTCCAGATTGCTTAATTTATGTTAAAATCCAAAACATTATCTGTGGGGGACCAGGAGATCCCCCCAAAGCCCTCCTACAATGTTTTTTTTTGTCACCTTTTTCATGCCTTTGGTGTTTGCATGTTTGCTATTGAAAGACCCAGACTTCGATTCTTTTGTGAGGAAAGAATGGCACTATTTTTTTAAATTCAATGACTCCCCAACCATATCCCCATCTCTGCTGTGGAAAACCGGGAAATCTGTAATGAGAGGTTGAATCATATCATACTCTTCGGTAAAGAAAAAAACAAGAACTAAAATTAGAAAATGACATTGAGGAAAAAATTTAACATCTCACAGAAGAATATGCAATTAATCTTAGAGATATGATGAGAAACCAACTTCAAAAGGCAAAACATCAATTAGACGTCGTCTTATCAAAAAGAACAGATTTTCTACAACAACAGTTAAGATACACTAACTTTCAGTCCAATAATAAATCGGGCAAATTTCTTGCAAACCAACTTCAGTGCAATAAAGAAAAATCATTAATTACAGCCATTCAAGATTTAAACGGCAGCTGTACACAGTCACTGCTAGAAATACTTTAGAAATATTTTACAATTATTACAGCAGCTTATATGCATCTTCGGGCAATGAAGCCCTATGGGGGGCACAAGCCAGTGCAAACTGAAGGCCGGTCCCAAGCCCGGATAAATGCAGAGGGTTGCGTCAGGAAGGGCATCCGGCTTTAAACTTTGCCAAACAAATATGAGCGTTCATCCAAAGAATTCCATACCGGATCGGTCATGGCCTGGGTTAACAACGTCCGCCACCGGCGCCGTCAACCTGCAAGGCGCCGGTGGAAATTCAGCTACTGTGGGTCGAAGTCAAAGAGGAAGAAGAGGTGAAAGCGGGTTCTTTGGCAGAAAGAGAAGAGGAAAGCACAGAGCCTAGAACTGAATCTGGGGACTTTGAATGTTGGGACTATGACAGGAAAATCTCGGGAGTTGGTTGACATGATGATTAGGAGAAAGGTTGATATATTATGTGTCCAGGAGACCAGGTGGAAAGTCAGTAAGGCTAGAAGTTTAGGGGCAGGGTTTAAATTATTTCATCATGGTGTCGATGGGAAGAGAAATGGAGTCGGGGTTATTTTAAAAGAAGAGTTGGCTAAGAATGTCTTGGAGGTAAAAAGAGTATCATATCGAGTGATGAGGCTGAAACTTGAAATTGGGTGTTATGATAATGTGATCTGTGTCATGGTCTGTGTTTTGGTTTGGGTTGTGTTTAGTTTTGTTCCATGTTTTCCTGTGTTCCATGTTTGTCGTGCGCTCATTTGGTTGTTGTGTCCACCTGTTCTCATCAACCTTTGACCTTGTGCCGACCAATCAGCTCATCAGAGCGACAGCCAAGGTTCGATGTTTTGGAGACAAAGTTAGAGAGAGCAGACTTCGAGGTTTGCACACGTCCAGAGGAGAAATAGTGAGTATATTGGTAGAAGTATGATGATGATGGAGCTGCCAGGAAAAAGCACTAAAGGAAGACCAAAGAGAAGGTTGATGGATGACATGAGGGCAGTTGGTGTTCGAGAGGAGGATGCAGGAGATAGGCTTACATGGAAAAGGATGACGCGCTGTGGCGACCCCTAAAGGGACAAGCCGAAAGGAAAAGAAGATGCGCATCTTCGAGCAACCCAGACCCAAAAGAAATTTAAACTTTTATTAAAGATCTAACCATTCCTCAATTAAATACAGAAATTAAAGGCAGTCTTGATGCTCATTTTACCCTCACAGAATTACATAATGCATTAAAAAATGCACAATCGGGACGACCGCCTGGCCCGGACCGAATCTTGAATTTGTGAAATATTTCTGGTCAACACTTGCGCCTCTATTTTTCAAAACAGTCAAGGAGATAAACGATAATGGTCAAATAAGTAGCCATATGAACACAGCTTCAATTAAATTACTACTAAAGTCAGGCAAAGACCCCACTCTCCCGGCTAATTATCGGCCCTTATCACTGATTGATGGAGAGATCAAGATTATCTCGAAAGCCCTTGAGGTGAGACTTGAAAAGGTACTCCCCTTTATAATCCACTATGACCAGACAGGTTTCATTAAAGGTAGAAGTTCCACAGATAATGTCAGATGTCTATTAAATTTAATAAGCATGTCACAGCATAAAAATCTAAAAGCATCATGTCACTTGACGCAGACAAAGCTTTCGATAAAGTTAACTCGGCTTTCCTGTTTGCATTACTTTGCAGATTGGCCTTTGGAGACTCATTTATACATTGGATAGCAACTTTATACAACTCGCCGAAAACGACAGTCACCACGAATAAGAGCATATCACAAAGTTTTACTCTAAAAAGAGGAACCAGACAAGGGTGTCCACATTCACCAACGCGATAAAATTCATCAATCCTTTTGCTGCCCCTATACGTCAGAATGCTAATATTAAAGGAATCTTTTCGCCAGTGACAGAACACAAAACCAATTTGTATGCTGATGATATTCTTTATTTACAGGAACCCAAGTAATCTCTTCAGGCAGTCTTCAATCTCATTAAAACATTTTCCCTAATATCAGTTTATCAACTGGACAAAGCGCATATATGGACACCCTTGTGCTTGAAAATGGTGTTCGTTATGGAGAGTCCGTGACGAGCACAGACGGCCAATAACAGAACACCGCTCGGGTTCTGATCAAGGAGGCCGTTCCTATATATATATATATATATATATATATATATATATATATATATATATATATATATATATATATATATATATATATATATATTTCTATATATATATATATTTCTATATATATATATATATAGTAACACACAAATACAGGGTGGCATGGTGGACGACTGGTTAGCAATGGAAACAAAAGAAGGGGGAGGGGGTTGGCCGGAGGCCACCCCGGCCGGCGTGCTGCCAGCAAGACGAGGCAAGAGGTAAAAAAAAAATTCACAAGAGCAAGAGAGCAAGAAGGTGTGGGTTAAGCGTTAAATACCCCAGAGATGGGGCGTGGGCAAGAGAGATTGCTCACTTGGAGAAGACCACATCCATCACTTTGAATCTTGTCAACAAATTTGATAAATTGGTTTAAAATCATATATTAATATAAAATAACCTCAACTTGGTCCTCTCTTTACTCAGAGATCAAGCATATCAGACTGACTGTTTATACTTAAGTAACCAACTGCTTATGATTCAAATCACATTTCATGCTGTTTGGAGTCTAATCAAGACAAACAATTCTCAAAATCTTGCAGAGGACCTGTAAAACTGACAATAGTGACACAGACACCAAGGCATACATTTGGAATATTTCTACAGAGTTCGTAAGATATCAAAACTGACATTTTATCTTCAATTAACAAACATCAAAGGCGATGCCACGGGTTCAACCTTGCAGTTCCTCTCAACGCCATTTGGTGGGGCCTTAACGTGCATGTTTGAATAGTAACCAAATAGTCTTCTTGGAGGTAGGGTCCCTCAACCTTTTGGTCTGGGAAGGTGTCTTTTGAAGCCAGGAATCAAGATTTGATGGGAAGCTGCTAATTAGGTTAAGGTCCACTTGACGTACACCAGGCATTCTCCTAGTGGCTGTCTCACACCAGGGAAGCGTGGAGGAATGGGGTTATCAAGTGGTTGGGAGTCCCTGGGGCACCACCAATTGCGGGAGCATATCCACTACACCCGCCTCTTGCCCAAAGATAACTGGGATAGGCTCCAGCACGTATAGTAAACCTCTCTTTTTTTGAAACTGTCCATTTGTTTTGGAGTTGTGCATTTTTGGGTCCTATCCTCTGTTCTGTTCATGACAGAATGAACTGGCCATAACATGGACCCAGCAGACTCAGACCCGGTGCGCAAAGCCCTTCAAGCGCAGGGTCAACACCTCTCGAAGCAGGATGAGCAGCTTGCTGCCCTCCACCTTCATCCAGAGGGACTATCAGGACAATATGATGAGACAGGTGGCCTCACAGTTTGAAGTTCTTATGAAAATGATTCAGAAGAAGGAACCAGTTGACACAACATCGAATACCGCCACGTTACCAACGTTTTCATGTGAAGCAGTTACCATGCAACCACCTGCCACCTCCGCTGCTGTCTTCCCACAGCTCTCTCGACCAGAGAGGTTCTCTGGAGATTCTGGGAATATTAAGCCGTTCATCACTCAGTGCGAACTCCACTTTGAGCTGGAGGCACCTGCCTTCCCCACTGAGCGGGCAAAAATCGCTTTCATCATTTCCCACCTGACTGGTCGTGCGCAGGCGTGGGCTACTGCTGAATGGAGCCGCAATTCCGCCGCGTGTCATTCGTAGGCTTTTTTCGTAAAGACTATGGAGCAAATTTTTCAGTTTTCCACACCAGATTGTGAGGCAGCTCGCTCCCTTGTCACCTTACAACAAGGCAAGGGCAGGGTTTCAGATTACGAGAGCTTTGCATTCTAGCACCTGAGAGTCAGTGGAATAATAGGGCACTGCTCAATGCATTTTTTCAAGGACTATCCCCCGCCGTCAAGGATCATTTGGTCCCACTAGACCTGCCGACCGACTTGGACACTCTCATCGCTCTCGCCGTAAAGATTGACAAGAGGCTTTTGGATCGCGAGCTGGATGGAGTTCGGTGGAGGGCTGCGTCACCGCGCACTTGGAGGACGAGCCTCGGTGACCAGCCAAACCAAGGCAGATCCCCTGTTTCCGGTCTCAATCCACTGGCTAGCATCACCACGGATGAACCCATGCAACTGGGCAGGTCCTGTCTCTCCCCTGAGGAACGTCAACGCCGGCTGAGGGAAGGGCAGTGCTTCTACTGCGGGCAGTTGGGTCATTCTGTGAGCAACTGTTACGTAAAGGTTGCCGGTGCCAGTAGCAAGGGCACGGGAGCGGTGAGTCTCAATTTCATGAAGGAAGACCCTACCCGGGTTCTTCCTAAAGTGAAACTATGCTCTCCTGATCAAGAAATTCATACACGTGTATTAATTGACTCTGGTTCTGACGCAAACGTACTCAACTCCCTCCTCGTTAGACGGATGCACCTTAGAACCTTTCAAATAAAACACCATTGCAACACCTATGCTGCAGATGGCAATTTTATGGGCAAGATCACTCACCGCACCCAAGCGCTCACATTGACATTTCCTGATTCTCACTTGGAAGGCATTATTTTTCATGTTTTTGACGCCATGAATCATTACCTTATTTTAGGGAACCCATGGCTGAAATTACATAACCCCCACATTGACTAGTCCTCTGGGCAGGTTATGTCATGGTGCAGCAATTGCGCCCAGAACTGTTTCAATCCTCCATGTGATGTTCAGGGCTATGTTTCAAATGGCAAGCCACAGACCCCATCTGGGGATCCTGATTTATCTCAAGTGCCCACCTGTTACCAGGACATTAAAGACGTTTTTTCCAAGTCCAAGGCCAAATCCCTTCCATCCCATAGACCTTATGACTGTGCTGTGCATAACTGTGAAAAACAAGTACCCTCTTCCTCTCATCTCCACCGCCTTTGAGTTCCTGGAGGGAGCCAAGGTTTTCACCAAACTATACTTAAGAAATGCATGTCATCTAGTCAGGATAAGGGAGGCGGATGAATGGAAAACAGCATTCAACACACAACGGGACATTATGAGTATTTCTTAGTACCTTTTGGACTAACTAACGCTCTAGCTATTTTCCAGAACTTTGTCAATGATGTCTTGCGTGACATGTTGAATGTGTACGTTTTTGTATATTTGGACAATATTTTGATATTCTCCCTGGATGAGTAGACTCACATCATTCATGTCCACTCTATGTTGCAGCAGTTACTGCAAAATGAACTATATGTCAAGGCTGAGAAATGTGAGTTCCACAAGGCGTCCGTTTCTTTTCTGGGGTTTGTGTTGGCTCCAGGTGAAATCTAAATGGACCCTTGCAAAGTTGATGCCGTGACTAATTGGCCCACTCCCACGTCACGCAAAGACGTACAAAGGTTCTTAGGGTTTACTAATTTCTACAGTAAGTTCATTTGAAATTTCAGTTCTATAGCCACGCCTTTGCATGATCTTACCTCGCCACACAGACCTTTCGTATGGAACCCACTTCGTCAGGGAGCTTTTAGAAAACTTAAATCGAGCTTTACCTGCGCTCCCATCCTCATTTTGCCAGATCTCAAGCAGTTTGTTGTAGAGGTTGATGCGTATGATTCCGGTATAGGAGCAGTGCTCTCCCAGAAATGTCTGAAGGATGGTAAATTACATCCTTGTGCTTATCTCTCCAAAAAACTGACCCCAGCCGAGAGAAATTATGACATTGGTGACCGTGAACTGTTGGCAGTCAAGGTGGCTTTGGTGGAGTGGAGGCACTGGCTAAAGGGGGCACATACTTCGTTTTTAGTATGGACAAATCACAAGAACCTGGAATGTCTTAAAACTGCCAAGAGATTAAATGCGAGGCAGGCTAGATGGGCTCTGTTCTTCACTAGATTCAATTTCATGTTATCCTACCGACCTGGTTAAAAAAATGGCAAGTCAGATGCCTTATTGCGCATTTTCTGCGCAGATAATTCTTTGTCCAACCCTAAAACCATTTTGCCCAAGTCATGTTTCGTTTCTGCTTTTGTTTGAGACATTGAGATTGCGGTAAAGGAGGCTCTGAAGAACAATCTTAGCCCTGAAAATTGCCCCGAAAAAAAGGCTTTATGTGGTTCCGACCTTAAGGGGAAGAGTCATCTACTGGGCTCACACTAACCGGACTGTATGTCACCCAGGCATTGCCAAGACTCAATCTGTGGTTGAACAGCGCTTTTGGTGGCCCAATGTTAGAAGGGATGTTACCAATTATGCCAATGCTTGCCAGGAATGTGCTGCTAACAAGTCCTCTCGTAAACGTCCTTCTGGGGAGTTGCGACCCCTGCCAATACCACAACGTCCTTGGTCAGACATTTCCGTAGACTTTGTGACAGGATTACCGGCCTCTAAAGGCAATACCACCATTATCACAGTTGTGGACAGGTTCTCTAAGATGGGACACTTCATTGCACTCCCGAAACTCCCCTCAGCGAAAGACACTGCCGAGTTAATGATACACCAGGTATTCAAGTTCCATGGTTTCCCCAAGAATGTGGTATCTGATAGGGGTCCCCAATTCATTTCGCAATTTTGGAAGGAGTTTTGCAATCTCATAGGTGCTACCGTCAGTCTGTAATCTGGGTTTCACCTTGAAACCAACGGCCAAACCGAGAGGCTGAACCAGAACCTGGAGACTGGGCTCCGATGTCTCGCTTCACAGGAGCCGCGATCCTGGTCTCAGAAACTGGTTTGGGTCGAATTCTCTCACAATTCCCTCCCCTCTGCATCCACTGGTCAATCACCTTTTCACGTTGTGCGTGGTTACCAACCATCTCTATTTCCTCCCGTAGCCCCAGAGTCCACAGTTACAGCGGCATTGACCTTTGTGAGACGCTGCAGGAGGACCTGGGAGCGAGCGCGCCAGATGCTGCTGTGCTAGGGATGGTCCTACAAGACCGCAGCTGACCGTAGGA
Source organism: Phyllopteryx taeniolatus (assembly GCF_024500385.1). Classification (NCBI taxonomy): domain Eukaryota; kingdom Metazoa; phylum Chordata; class Actinopteri; order Syngnathiformes; family Syngnathidae; genus Phyllopteryx; species Phyllopteryx taeniolatus. The sequence goes on from NC_084515.1 coordinate 26,084,533, forward strand.
GGACACCAGCCCCGAACTAAAAAGTTGATCAGCGAGTTTGGCTCTCCACCAAGCATATTCTACTCCGGGTGGAGTCCCGGAAGCTCGCTCCCAGGTTCGTTGGGCCCTTCCCCATCACAAAGTTTATGAACCCTGTCACCATGAAGCTTAGGCTCCCAAGGTCGATACGGGTCCACCCAGCTTTTCACGTCAGCCTGCTCAAGCCCGCCCGGGATTCCCCTCTGGTCCCGCATTCCAGGCCCCCTCCTCCCCCCCGGTTTGTGGATGGGGGCCCTGTCTTCACTGTGAGGCGGCTGTTGTCGTCTCATCAGAGGGCGAAGGGGTTTCAATATCTGGTGGACTGGGAGGGCTGCGGGCCTGAGGAACGTTCATGGGTGCCGTCTGTGTTTATCGTGGATGACTCGCTCATTCGGGACTTCCACGTTGCGCACCCAGGGGCTCCGGAGCCGTCTGCGGCCGGCCGTTAAGAGGGGGGGGGGTGGTAGTACTGTAATGGGTGTGTGTTCCGGTTGTTGTCTTCCCCCTATCTCGTACACACCTGCTCCTGAGAGCATCTTCACCACATGTGCCTCGTTAACCCTAATTACCCCTTGCATTTAACCTCATGTCTTATTCTTTCTCGTCGCAAGTTCGTTGTACCTTCTCGTCATGTTCCAGCATTCCTTGTTTCCACGTCACAGACTCACAGTAAGACTAGACCCTGTTCCGATTATCGACCTCGCCTTTTTGCCTCCCGTTTTTGGATACTGTTGCCTTTTTTGAATTGCCTGCCTGTGTACAGACCTCTGCCCGTATATTAAACCTCTCTTTTTTGAAACTGTCCATTTGTTTTGGAGTCGTGCATTTTTGGGTCCTTTCCTCTGTTCCGTTCATGACAATTGCATGGGCATCAAACCAGGTTTTGGTGCTTCTGGCGGTATGGGCAGCGGCTAGGTCCCGCTGGAAGATGAAATCTGCGTCTCCATACAGCTCCTCAGCAGAAGGAATCATGAAGGTCTTCTGGCCAATGGTCAAGTCTGCAGTCTTCTCCATATTGAACCCAACTGAGATAATTGAACCATTCATCCATCCATTTTCTACCGCTTATCCGGGTCGGGTCGCGGGGGCAGTAGCTTTAGACTTCCAGACTTCCCTCTCCCCAGCCACGTCATCCCTCTCTTCCGGGGGGATCCTGAGGCGTTCCCAGGCCATCCGAAGGATGTAATCTCTCCAGCATGTCCTGGGTCGTCCCCTGGGTCTCCTCCCGGTGGGACGTCATGAACTCCTCACCAGGGAGGTGTTCGGGAGGCATCCGAATAAGATGCTCCAGCCACCTCATCTGGTTCCTCTCGATGTGAAGGAGCAGCGGCTCTACTCTGAGATCCTCCCGGATGACCGAGCTTCTCACCCGATCTCTAAGGGAGAGCCCGGACACCCTGCGGAGGAAACTCATTTCGGCCGCTTGTATCCAGGATCTTGTTCTTTCGACCCACAGCTCGTGACCATAGATGAGGGTAGGAACGTAGATCGACCGGTAAATCGAGAGTTTCGCCTTTCGGCTTAGCTCCTTCTTTACCACAACAGATCGATACAAAGTCCGCATCACTGTAGACGCTGCACCGATCCGCCTGTTGATCTCCCGTTCCATTCTTCCCTCACTCGTGAACAAGACCCCAAGATACTTAAACTCCTCCACTTGGGGCAGGATCTCATTCCCGACCTGGAGAGGGCACGCCGCCCTTTTCCGACTGAGGACCATGGTCTCAGATTTGGAGGTGCTGATTCTCATCCCAGCCGCTTCACACTCGGCTGCGAACTGCTCCAGTGAGAGTTGGAGGTCACGGCTTTATGAAGCCAACAGAACTACATCGTCTGCAAAAAGCAGAGATGCAATACTGAGGCCACCAAACCGGACCCCCTCTACGCCTCGGCTGTGCCTCGAAATTCTGTCCATAAAAGTTATGAACAGAATCGGTGACAAAGGGCAGCCTTGGCGGAGTCCAACCCTCACTGGAAACGAGTCCGACTTACTGCCGGATATGCGGACCAAACTCTGATTCCGGTCGTACAGGGACCGAACAGCCTGTATCAGGGGGTTCGGTACCTCATACTCCCGAAGCACCCCCCACAGGACACCCCGAGGGACACGGTCGAACGCCTTCTCCAAGTCCACAAAACACATGTAGACTGGTTGGGCGAACTCCCATGCACTCTCGAGGACCCTGCCAAGGATTTAGAGCTGGTCCACTGTTCCACGGCCAGGAAAAAAACCACACTGCTCCTCCTGAATCTGAGATTCAACTTCCCGACGGACCCTCCTCTCCAGCACCCCTGAATAGACATTACCATGGAGGCTGAGGAGTGTGATCCCCCTGTAGTTGGAACACACCGTCCGGTCCCCCTTCTTAAAAAGGGGGACCACCACCCCAGTCTGCCAATCCAGAGGCACTGTCCCTGATGTCCTAGCGATGTTGCAGAGGCGTGTCAACAAGGACAGCCCTACAACATCCAGAGCCTTGAGGAACTCCGGGCGAATCTCATCCACCCACGGGGCCTTGCCACCGAGGAGCTTTTTAACCACCTCGCTGACCTCAACCCCAGAGATAGGAGAGCCCGCCTCAGAGAACCCAGACTCTGCTCCCTTATGGGAAGGCGTGTCGGAGGAATTGAGGAGGTCTTCGAAGTATTCTCCCCACTTGGCTCACAACGTCGAGCCGAGTCGACGTCACCAGCGCCCCATCCCCACTATACATAGTGTTGATGGTGCACTGCTTCCCCTTCCTGAGACGCCGGAAGGTGGACCAGAATTTCCTCGAAGCCGTCCGGAAGTCTTTCTCCATGGCCTCACCGAACTCCTCCCATGCCAGAGTTTTTACTTCAGCGACCACTAAAGCTGAATTCAGCTTGGCCAGCCGGTACCCATCAGCTGCCTCAGGAGTCCCACAGGCCAAAAAGGCCCGATAGGACTCCTTCTTCAGCTTGACAGCATCCCTCACCGTTGGTGTCCACCAACGGGTTCAGGGATTGCCACCACGACAGGCACCAACCACCTTATGGCCACAGCTCCGGTCGGCCGCCTCAGCAATGGAGGCGCGGAACATGGTCCACTTGGACTCGATGTCCCCCGCCTCCCCCGGAACATGAGCAAAGTTCTGTCGGAGGTGGGAGTTGAAACTCCTTCTGACAAGGAATTCCGCCAGACGTTCCCAGCAGACCCTCACAATATGTTTGGGCCTACCACGTCGGACCGGCATCTTCCCCCACCATCGGAGCCAACTCACCACCAGGTGGTGATCAGTTGACAGCTCCACCACTCTCTTTACCCAAGTGTCCAAGACATGCGGCCGCATGTGCGATGACACGACCACAAAGTCGATCATTGAACTGCGACCAAGGGTGTCCTGGTGCCAAGTGCACGTGTGGCCGTTCCTACCAATCATGCCCTTCCAGGTCTCACTGTCATTGCCCACGTGAGCATTGAAGTCCCCCAGCAGAACAATGGAGTCCCCAGCTGGAGCGCTCTCCAGCACCCCCTCCAAGGACTCCAAAAAGGGTGGGTACTCTGAACTGCTGTTTGGTGCATAGTCACAAACAACAGTCAAGACCCGTCCCCCCCACCCGAAGGCGGAGGGAGGCTACCCTCTCGTCCACCGGGGTGAACCCCAACGTACAGGCGCCGAGCCGGTGAGCAATAAGTATACCCACACCTGCTCGGCGCCTCTCACCGTGGGCAACTCCAGAGTGGAAGAGAGTCCAACCCCTCTCGAGAGGACTGGTACCAGAGCCCAAGCTGTGTGTGGAGGCGAGTCCGACTATATCTAGTCGGAACTTCTCGACCTCACACACCAGCTCGGGCTCCTTCCCTTCGGCCACCGCCCAGCTCACACTGCACCCGACCCCTATGGCTCCTCTCACAGGTGGTGAGCCCATGGGAAGGGGACTCACGTTACCCTTTCAGGCTGTGCCCGGCCGGGCCCCATGGGTGCAGGCCCGGCCACCAGTGGCTTGCCTTCGAGCCCCACCTCCGGGCCTGACTCCAGAGGGGGGCCCAAGTGACCCACGTCCGGGCAAGGGAAACCTGAATCCATTAGTTGTATTCGACATAGGGTTTTTTGGAGCCGTGCTTTGTCTGGTCCCACACCTAGGACCTGTTTGCCATGGGTGACCCTGCCAGGGGCATAAAGCCCCAGACAACTTAGCTCCTAGGATCATTGGGACACACAAACCCCTCCACCACGATAAGGTGACGGCTCAAGGACGGTAGAAAATGGATGGATGGATGGAAGCAGTGATCAACGAGCCCAGAGCTGCACGAGGTATGGTACGGTATGCGTTATTTACCATAGTATAGCAGTGGTCTAAAATGTTATTTTCCTTTGTAGGACAGTCGATGTGCTGCTTGTATTTAGGGAGTTCATGGTTGAGTTTAGCTTTGTTAAAGTCCTCAAGAATAATGAGGGGTGAGTCTGTTTTTTTTTTTTTTTCAATTTTGTTTACTTGTTCAGTGAGCGTTAGTGGTGCAGCTTTCGTGTTAGCTTGAGGATGTAAACACCGGCGAGAATGAAAGATGCAAATTCATGAGGCGAGTAGAATGCCTAACAGTTCAAAAATAGCAACTCTAAATGCGGGCTGCAGTGTGTGCTGAGCTCCGTGACGTCAGTACACCATTTTGTCGTTGATATTGAAGCATATCCCGCCGCATTTTGTCTTCCCAGATAACTCCATGACGCGGTCTGCCCGATGAAGATCGAAGCCCGGAAGCATTATGGCGCCGTCGAAGACAGCCTCACAAAGCCAAGTCGACACAGGGCGGCAGAAAGTCCGAAGTCTTTACTGGTCTTTGTCAAAAGATGAAGCTCGTCTATTTTGTTGGGTAGTTGTGTATACACGATACCGCGATATCACAAAATTAAAAGTGCCTCGATGTCGTCGTGGTCTTGTCTCAGTATAAAATAATGGGATGTTGCGTGTAAAATTATGTTTTGAGCCGGCTATACGCACACCGCCAGTCTGCTACAGCCAGACTACAGCGCTCAACTTCCTCATTAAGAGTATAAATGCACCAAACTGGACACATAACCCAAGTGACTATGTTGGTACATCACAAAAAATACTCTGATTGGCTGACTGGCCCATGTGACCAAAAGGCTGCATTGGGAGGGATGCATAAACAACTCAGTGCCCCGAGTCCCTCCCAAGGCTACAGCGTAGTCGCAATGCCGCTCTGACCATCCCGTCGAAATTGATTGAGTGAGAGGCGCCTTGTTGTTCACGCCAGCCTCCGTCCCAGCATATGCTGACCCACGGGATGGCATCGGCTGCGAGTGGACCTCCACTTTGGGAAGCTTCACATTAGCCGGTCCTCCGCGGGCCGCCACCACCGCTCCCCCTCGAATAGATGATCTGCCAAATTATTTAAGCATATTGTAACATCAGCACTCTTTAGTGGTATACGAGTGAGCATTTATCTCAAGTCGAAGGTTGTGGGTGAAAGAACATCACTCACAGAGAGAATAATGATTCCGACTCCCCATTACATCATATCCCTCTGCCAATACATTACAGTTGTTCCAAAAATGAAATAATGAAATAGGTCCACTCCATACAAATACAGACATCAATGCAAAAATAAATCTGACTGACTTCCCTCTCTTGAAATTAAATGTCCCCATTTCATGATAGAGGCTGCTCAGAAAAATCATCCGACAATATCACAAAGCGAAGAAAAGAAACTAAGGATTCTTATGCCTTTAAGAGTCCTCCTGCGTTTTTGACTTGAATTTTTGGACTCAAGTAAAGAAATCACTGTTAGTAGGCAATATCCAATTTTTAATGTTCATTCATTCATATTTATTAATTTTGCGGGAATTTCTAATGTTATTAATAAAATAAATATGACAATACAGTAAATACTGTTAAATTATTGAACAGACAATTTTTCAATGGACGGTTTTGTTATTGTGACCATATATTGCTGCAGCAATAATACTGTTCTGGAAGTAAAGGATATGAATGTAAACATTCGATAAACGGGGATAGAGGTGCACGGTAATTTATGAATTGAAGCTGTCTTTTTCACAAAAACCTGTGGAAAAATGAAACAGAAACTATTAAAACCTATTGAGAAGGACTCAGCAAGAGTAAAGAAGAAGAGAGAAAAAGAGAGGTTTTTCGGTTCTCCTTCTTTCCCCGCTTTGCTCCACCTGTATCATGAACCTTTCTGCAATACCCTGAGTCTTCTTGCAATATTATCAATAATCAAGCAGCAATCCAGCCCCTTGTGCAAATGAATATCAGTTGGTTCAGTCCTAATTGATGGTGCTGAACAACGTTTGCAAAAGCCAGTTAAATTCTGGGAGATTATAGTCTGGTCGGATGAGAGCAAAATGTAACTGTTTGGATGCCATAATGCACACCATGTTTGGAGGAGAAATGGCACTGCACATCACCCTAAAAATACCATACCAACAGTTAAGTTCGGAGGTAGGAACATGATGGTGTGGGGCTGCTTTTCAGCAAATGGTACTGGCAAACTTCACATTATTGAAGGAAGGATGAATGGGCAAATGTACCGAGACATTCATACATACAAAAATATGCTGAAATCTACGAGGATGATGAAAACGAAACGAGGGTGGACATTTCAGCAAGATAAATATCCAAAAAATACTGCCAAGGAAACTCTCAAATGGTTTCAAAGAAAAAAATAGAGCTTCTAGAATGGTCCAGGCAATCACCTGGCTTGAATCCAATCGAAAATATATGAAAATAACTCAAAACTCAAGGTCCAGAACAGAAGCCCATGGAATCTTCAAGATTTGAAGACTGCTTGTGTGGAGGAATGAGCCAAAATCACACCAGAGCAATGCGACTAGTTTCTCCATACAGGAGGCGCCTTGAAGCTGTCATTTCAAACAAAGGCTTTTGTACAAAGTATTAAATAAATACCAGTTGGCGTGTTGAATACTTTTGCCTTGTGTCATTTCACATTATTACACACAACTTAATTTCCGAGTTTATTTGTTCTACTTTCTTTGTATGTTTGGATTTTTGGTTGTTCGAAATATCTGGTGAAATTTTCATGTCAATAGCACCTTTGGAAATACATTTAATGAGAAAAATTATGACGTGTTAAATATTTATTTCAGTCGCTGTAGATAGATAGATAGATAGATAGATAGATAGATAGATAGATAGATAGATAGATAGATAGATAGATAGATAGATAGATAGATAGATAGATAGATAGATAGATAGATAGATAGATTTTTTTGCATCGTAGCCACATATCTGACATTTCTAACAAAACAAACCACAAGAAAATCACTTAAAAATTTGGTGAGTTATTTTTTGGTGTGCTTATGCTCATAGTCTCAATAGAAATTAATGGAGTGGAGGGGAGCGTCATGGTGTGCGACTGGTTGGCGCATCTGCCTCACATTTCTGAGGACCCGGGTTCAAATCCGGCCTCGCCCTTGTGGAGTTTGTATGTTATCACCGTGCCTGTGTGGGTTTCCTCCGGGTACTCTGGTTTCCTCAAAAACGTGCATGGTACGTAGGTTAATTGAAGACTCTAAATTGTGAATGTGAGTGCAAATGGTTGTTTGTTTATACAGTATGTGCCCTGCGCGGTTGGCTAGTGACCAGTTCAGGGTGTACCCCGCCTCTCGCCCGAAGATAGCTGGGATCGGCTCCAGCACGCCCGTGACCCTGGTCAGGATAAGCGGTACAGAAAATCGATGGAGATATATACAAGTTGTGTATATATATATTCATTCATTCATTCATCTTCCGTTCAGCTTATCCTCACTAGGGTAGCGGGCGTGCTGGAGCCTATCCCAGCTATCTTCGGGCAAGAGGCGAGGTACACCCTGAACTGGTCGCCAGCCAATCGCAGGGCACATATAAACAAACAACCATTCACATTCACACCTACGGACAGTTTAACCTACCTCAATTAACCTACCATGCATGTTTTTGGGATGTGGGAGGAAACCGGAGTGCCGGAGAAAACCCACGCAAACACCAATCCTCAGAACTGTGAAGCAGATGTGCTGACCAGTCACCCACCGTGCCGCCTATATATATATATATATATATATATATATATATATATATATATATATATATATATATATATATATATATATATATATATATGTATATACACAGTGGGTACGTAAAGTTTTCAGATCCCCTTAAATTGTTCACTCTTTGTTATATTGCCGCCATTTGTTAAAATCATTTAAGTTCATTTTTTCCTCATTAATGTACACACAGCACCCCATATTGGCAGAAAAAAACGAAATTGTTGAAATTTTTGCCGATTTATTCAAAAACAAAAACTGAAATATCACACAGCCATAAGTATTCAGACCCTTCGCTGTGACACACATATATTTAACTCGGGTGCTGTCCATTTCTTCTGATCACCAACAAGACAATGACCCTAACCACACAGCTAAAATAACGAAGGAGTGGCTTCAGAACAATTCAGTGAATGTTTTTTAATGGTCCAGCCAGAGCCCTGACTTAAACCCAATTGAGCATCTCTGGAAAGACCTGAAAATGGCTGCCCACCAGCGTTCACCATCCAACCTGACAGAACTGGAGAGGATCTGCAAGGAATGGCAAATGATCCCCAAATCCAGGTGTGAAAAACTCATTCTCAAAAAGACTCATGGCTGTATTAGCTCAAAAGGGTGCTTCTACTAAATACTGAGCAAAGGCTCTGAATACTTATGGCTGTATGATATTTCAGTTTTGCTTTTTAAATAAATTTCAACAATTCCGTTTTTTTTCTGTCAATATGGGGTGCTTTGTGTACATTAATGTAGAACAAAAATGAACTTAAATGATTTTAGCAAATGGCTGCAATATAAAAAAAGAGTGGAACAATTTAAGGGGGCTGAATACTTTCAGTACCCACAGTATATATATATATATATATATATACGTGTGTGTGAGAGTGTGAGAGTGTGTATGTGTGTGTTTTCTAAATTATTAACATCGATAAACGACTTTGCCTGGAAACCGATGCAGTGATCATAAAAGATAAATGGGTGGCGGTAATGCGCTATTGGGGTTTTCACACCGCCGTTAAATAACTAAGGAGAAGAAGAAGAAGACGATGTAGAAGAAGAAGATGAAGAAGACGATGAAGAAGAGGAGAAAGAAGAAGAAGAGGAGAAAGAAGAAGAAGAAGAAGAAGAAGAAGAAGAGGAGGAGGAAGAAGAAGAAGAGGAGAAAGAAGAAGAAGTGGAAAAAGAAGAAGAAGAATGTACTTTCTTCAATATAGATATAAAGATTGATTAAATACGACACGCCCTTTTAAGCTGCGTGCCTACGCTGACTCTAACCTAGTAGGGTCAAAGTCTTCGGCTCATTCCGTGTGTGGACGGCTAGAAAACAGAAATAACAATGGTGCATTGTCCAGCATATGGTTGCAGACAACACCGTACAATCACAAAAGGGGCGAGCAATAACCTTTCACCTGAAAACTATTTGGATTTTTGTCCAAATGTTCTGTATTGACAGCACGCGCTTTGGCTTTGCCAAAAAAGTAAACCCCATGAAAATCGGTTGAGAAATGAGCAAGTTATGACTTGTTTTAAATGTACATGTATTGCCTTTGATATGAACGATGCCCCTCCAAACATGGCCGTTACGTAGGTTGGTTATCAGGGCTGTTCTTGCGTATCTGGACTTCACATCATATCTGTGTTTAACACTTGAACTCTTAATTTTGTGTCTTGCTGGTGCGTTTGATGAGAGTATATTTCCCGTTTATTTTGCATGGTTTAGTTTTATAATGAGTTCTGTTCAGCCACTGCGGGTCTATACATGCCTTCCCGTGTGCATCGTGGAGGACCACCACGATGTAAGTATGTGCTTTATAAATTTGTTGTGCTTTTCGAGACTGACCCGCAAGTCATTTATGTCCACAATTACAACATGAAAATAAAAATGTGCCTTCATATCGCAGACGTTTTTCCGCAGATCCTTTTAAACACATTACAGAACGCTCCTTAAGACCATGGCGAATTATTTTCTCTGTTGTCATTCAGTTCTGTGAAATTCTATAACTGTCCCAAGATTGCACCTAGGATGCTTTAAGAAGAACTTCTATATTTCAAAATAACCCTTTCACTACTGTCATTAGCCTTTGAGTTCAGAGGAATATAAAAAAATAATACCACTATTATTTGGGGGTGTGCAGACATCTTTGGAGATACAGTTGAACAATGTTAAAAGAGGGGCACATGGAACAAGAGTTTAAAACGCCGAACACAGTTGTTCACTGCCAGCCCTCCCAATTAACATGAATATTTGGATTCTAAGTCCATCAATGGATTGGACCTCCATAGAGTGACTTTCTAACATGGCGTTAGTATAAAAGCTTAAATTTCATAAAAAAACACTATGGTTTTGGCATATTAGTGTCCAGCTACTCCTGTTTGACCCAGTTTTGTATCCGCTTTGTTCATATTTGGCTAAGACCAGGGCCTGGCAGCCCTGCTCTCCCAACCCCCCATCCTCACGGTCACTCCAGGTTTGAATGTATCACACCACTCAGGGGCCACTTATACACAGGGTAGGGCCAATGGCTGCCAGTCAGGGACCTGGCAGTCATTGTAACGGGGGAGAGGTGGGTTCTCACTCTGGTCATGGCGGTGCTCCTGGGGCCAGACCCCTCTAGCTTGATGGCTGCTTGGTGTGGGGGGCTCTCCTCTCCTGCCCCGTGGCTGCTCTCCGGGTTGCCCTCCCCCCTTATCGGTCCCTCGTTGGGTCCCTGCGGCCTCCTGCGTGTGGCCAGTTTTCAGGGCGCCTCGGTGGAGCCGCTGGACCACCCTGGATCCCTCAGTGTGGGAGCTGTCCCCGTCCACCGGGCCGCTCTTGGGTGGACTCCTGGGCCCTATTCCGCCTCTCGATTGGGTGGGGTGGGGTCCTCAGACCCCGCGGTGCAGCACAGCAATTACAGGATACTTCTGACAGTTATTGTGCATGCAAAACAGTGTCACTTCAATTGCATGTGTCTGCAGACACACAACCCTGGGATTTATTCGCTAGGTGTGGGGCCACTCACTCATTGCGACAACTATCTTAAAACTATGCAAATTTATTGGGTATTCCCTCACTTACACTCTGGTCTTACAGATGTTTATAATTTATATAGCCATTCCCACCACACTTAACTTGTACAACGACCCCTGTCCTGCATGCTTCCCCTCCTGTCCCTGTCCAGTCCTGTACTATATTGTCCTGTCCTTCACTCACAGGGTGTAGCACTACTGACCCATACAACACTCAAATCCAATCTGTCATTGTACTAGTTATACAATGCTTTACTTTCCTCATCTTGTTTGCAGCTCGTGCTTTGTCTTTTATTGTCTTCCTTTCCTATATTATTTAGCTACCTTTTCACTCTCTTTTTTTTCTGTCACTCCCTTTAAAAACTTTGTTCTGACGGACGGAACGACTGTAATTCTCAATAAATATCCATCAGAATACAAAGAAAGCACAGTGGCAGCTTAAAAAGTCGACTGTGACAGTAAAACTGTTTCCATATAAAAGGGATACAGATCTTCCTTTCTTACAGATCAGCTGAACAGGACAAGAAAAATTAAATAAATGGCTGTCTGTTGTCGTACTACAAGCCGCTCCAACTCCCAGAGACAAATTCCTTGTGTGTTTTGACATACTTAGCAAATAAAAATGAACATTGGTTGGTAAAAGTCCCATTCACTTCCATATAATATTGGCTAAGAAACCAAATTTCTGTGGCTTTTTATTGCAGTATGCAAGTTTGGGCCTGCTGATGCCAAGCAAAGCTGTGCAGCAAAGCTTCTGTACAACACCGGCAACCAGAATTTGCCTTAAATACAAAGTTACGGAGAAATGTGTCCCAAATCTGTCCATAGGCCTGACCAGAGTGGATATTTTTGATTGACAACTTTTAATTTCGGCCTACACAAAAGGTTTAAAGTATACAAGTCTCTTGACGCATATAATTGTGTTAATCATTGAATTGTTGATAGCACAATGTTCAGACCGTGAAAAGTCTCCATACCTGTCGTATATTTGCATATTATAAGACTCATATCCATTTGTAATTTAATATCTAATGTCGTGTTAAGTGTCTTACCATTACTATGTATAGTGTATTACACTTGCGTCATGTAATGTGGCTGCACATAAGCTTTCAATGAGCTTTGTTTGTCTTTGAGATTCCGTAAAACCTCTAAGAATCCTTCGTTGACAATCTGTATGTACGGCCCATAATGCAACATGACACTACCATTTATTAATTAACGGAAATAAGCGTGAATAACCCGATAACACGTGCCTGATGCTATGATGACAAACAATTCAAGAAGACGTTTTCCTTTGCCCGGAGGCGTTTCACCGGGGCCCCCCTCTGGAGCCAGGCCTGGAGGTGGGGCTCGAAGGCGAGCGCCTGGTTGCCGGGCACAGCCAGAAAGGGTAACGTGGGTCCCCCTTCCTTTTGGCTCAGCACCTGTGGGAGGGGTCATCAGGGTCGGATGCAGTGTGAGTTGGGCGGTGGCCGAAGGCAGGGACCTTGGCGATCTGATCCCCGGCTACAGAAGCTGGTTGTAGGTGCGTGGAATGTCACCTCTCTGGCAGCGAAGGAGCCCGAGCTGGTGTGTGAGGTCGAGAAGTTCCGACTAGATATAGTCGGCCTCACCTCCACACACGGCTTGGGCTCTGGTACCAGTCCTCTCAAGAGGGGTTGGACTCTCTTCCACTCTGGAGTTGCCCACGGTGAGAGGCGCCGAGCAGGTGTGGGTATACTTATTGCCCTCCGGCTCGGCACCTGTACGTTGGGGTTCACCCCGGTGGATGAGAGGGTAGCCTCCCTCCACCTTCGGGTGGGGGGTTGGGTCCTGACTGTTGTTTGTGCCTATGCACCAAACAGCAGTTCAGAGTACCCACCCTTTTTGGAGTCCTTGGAAGGGGTGCTGGAGAGCGCTCCCGCTGGGGACTCCATCGTTCTGCTGGGGGACTTCAATGCTCACGTGGGCAATGACAGTGAGACCTGGAAGGGGGTGATTGGGAGGAACAGCCCCCACGATCAGAAACTGAGCGGTGTTCTGTTATTGGACTTCTGTGCCCATCACGGATTGTCCATAACGAACACCATGTTCAAACATAAGGGTGTCCACACGTGCACTTGGCACCAGGACACCCGAGGTCACAGTTCGATGATCGACTTTGTGGTCGTGTCATCGAACTTGCGGCCGCATGTCTTGGACATTCGGGTGAAGAGAGGGGTGGAGCTGTCAACTGATCACCACCTGGTGGTGAGTTGGCTCCGATGGTGGGGGAAGATGCTGGTCCGATGTGGCAGGTACAAACGTATTGTGAGGGTCTGCTGGGAACGTCTGGCGGAATCCCATGTCAGAAGGCGTTTCAACTCCCACCTTCGACAGAACTTTGGTCATTTTCCGGGGGAAGGGGGGGACATAGAGTCCGAGTGGACCATGTTCCGTGCCTCCATTGCTGAGGTGGCTGACCGCAGCTGTGGCCGTAAGGTGGTCAATGCCTGTTGTGGCGGAAATCCCTAAACCCGTTGGTGGACATGGGAGGAGTTTGGTGAGCCTATGGAGAAAGACTTCCGGACGGCTTCGGGGAAATTCTGGTCCACCATCCGGCGTCTCAGGAGGGGGAAGCAGTGCAGCATCAACACTGTGTATAGTGGGGATAGGGCACTGGTGACCTCAACTCGGGACGTTGTGAGTCGGTAGGGAGAATACTTAGACCTCCTCAACTCCACCAACACGCCTTTCCATGAGGAAGCAGACTCTGGGTTCTCTGATGCGAGCTCTCCTATCTCTGGGGTTGAGGTCATCAAGATGGTTAATAAGCTCCTTGGTGGCAAGGTCCCGGGGGTGGATGAGATTCGCCCGGACTTCCTAAAGCCTCTGGATGTTGTGGGGCTGTCCTGGTTGACATGCCTCTGCAACATCGCGTGGATTGACAGACTGGGATGGGTGTCCCCCTTTTTCAGAAAGGGGACCCGATGGTGTGTTCCAACTTAAGGGGGATCACACTCCTCAGCCTCCCTGGTAAGGTCTATTCAGGGGTGCTGGAGAGGAGGGTCCATCTGGAAGTCGACTCTCAGATTCCGGAGGAGCAGTGTGGTTTTCGTCCTGGTCGTGGAACAGTGGACCAGCTCTACACCCTCGGCAGGGTCCTCGAGGGTGCATGGGAGTTCGCCCAACCAGTCTACATGTGGTTTGTGGACTTGAAGAAGGCGTTTGAATGTGTCCCTCGGGGGAGTCCTGTGGGGGGGCTTCGGGAGTATGGGGTATCAAACCCCCTGATATGGGCTGTTCGGTCCCTGTACGACCGGTGTCAGAGTTTGGTCCGCATTGCCGGCAGTAAGTCGGACTCGTTTCCGGTGAGGGTTTGACCCCACCAAGACTGCCCTTTGTCACTGATTACTTTTATGGACAGAATTTCTAGATGCAGCCGAGGCGTAGAGGGGGTCTGGTTTGGTGGCCTCAGAATTGCTGCTTTTTGCAGATGTGGTTCTGTTGGCTTCATCAAGCCGTAATCTCCATTTCTCACTGGAGCGGTTCTCACTGGAGTGTGAAGCGGCTGGGATGAGAATCAGCACCTCCAAATCTGAGACCATGGTCCTCAGTCGGAAAAGAGTGGCGTGCCCAGTTCGGGGATGAGATCCTATCCCAAGTGGAGGAGTTCAAGTATCTTCGGGTCTTGTTCACGAGTGAGGGAAGAATGGAACGGGAGATCGACAGATCGGTGCAGCGTCTGTAGTGATGCAGACTTTGTATCGTCCATTGTGGTAAAGAAGGAGCTAAGCCGAAAGGCTAAGCTCTCAATTTACCGGTCGATCTATGTTCCTACCCTCACCTATGGTCACGAGCTGTGGGTCGTGACGGAAAGAACGCGATCTCGAAAACAAGCAGCCGAAATGAGTTTCTTCCGCAGGGTATCTGGGCTCTCCCTTAGAAATAGGGTGAGAAGCTCGGTCATCCGGGAGGGGCTCAGAGTAGAGCCGCTGCTCCTCCACATTGAGAGGGGCCAAATGAGGTGGCTGGGGCATCTGATTCGGATGCCTCCCGGACGCCTCCTTGGTGAGGTGTTCCGGGCATGTCCCACCGGAAGGAGACCCCGGGGACAACTTAGGACACGCTGGAGAGTATACGTCTCTCGACTGGCCTGGTAACGCCTCTGGATCACACCGGAAGAGCTGAAGTGGCGGGGGAGAGGGAAGTCTGGGCGTCCCTTCTACAGCGACTGCCCCCGCGACCTGACCTCGGATAAGCGGTATAAAATGGATGGATGGACGTGCTTGGCTATTGACTTCCATAGGATTTCTGCCAACGGAGATACCACGTGACCATTTGGTGACAATACAGCAAATGTCCCATATGGCGACGGTAAGCTTGTCGGGGCAAAGTCCCAGCACATTCCAAGTTTGCGGATGGCACGAAAACCAAAATAACAAGATGCCTGCACAGTTTGATACATATGATTACTCACAATGCCATACAATTACAAGTAAACCAGGAATAACCTTTAATTGGTAAGAATATATTTTTTCTTATTTTAAATAAAATGTTCTGTATGAATGTACGGTGGCCGACTGGTTAGCACATCTGCCTCACAGTTCTGAGGACAGGGGTTCAAATCCCGGCCCCGCCTGTGTGGAGTTTGCATGTTTTCAACGTGCCTGCGTGGGTTTTCTCCCGGTAATCCGTTTTCCTCCCACATCCCAAAAACATCCGTGGTAGGTTGATTGAAGACTCTTAAGTGCCCGTAGGTCTGAATGTCAGTGCCTGTAGGTCTGAATTTTTTTTGTGCCCTGCGATTGGCTGGCGACCAGTTTAGGTTGTACCCTGCCTCTCGCCCGAAGATAGCTGGGATAGGCTCCAGCACGCCCGTGACCCTCGTGAGGGTAAGCGGTACAGAAAATGGATGGATGTTATGTATTAATACAGGGCTCGAAGTGAACGAAGGGCAAGTGCCCTAAAATCTTTGCTTGCCCGTGGCAAACTTGAGCTTGCTCTGTTCAAATGTTTGCTATATGTTACGGTTCGGTTTTATTACGGTATTAATCTCATGGTACGGTAATTATTGTGGTAAAGCTCTCGTTATTGCAGGAAGGTTGAAGTACAGGTGGGGCGAAGAGAGGAAAGCAAGAATCCTGTCCTATCAACGCTGTGGTCACGCGGGCCAGTCACTCAATCAGTGTATTTGTTTAGATTTACACACATGATCACATGGATTACACGTCCAATCGGGTGCGTTTACACTCAAATAAGGTAGTGAAGCGCTCTACAGCCTGGCTAAGTGGCTTGGCTTCATATAGACGGCACAAAACTACATTTTAACCACAACGGTTCTTTATTTGTATTTAAAGTCATGGCTACAACATTAATGAATTACAAAATGGCAATGTAATCAACACTAGTCATACATGATGAAACTTGTCTGGAATGCTAATTACCTCATGCCAATTGCAAAATATGTTTTATTTTGACATTTGTGTATGAACTGTAGTTTAATAAACAACATATATATTATGTAAACTGTACATGAAATTCACATTTTAAATAATATACATAGTGATATTAAGATTTCCATAGTGCATGCAGCATAAAGTTTTTACATCTGAAAAAACGCTGTAATAATTTTTTTCCCCCTGAACAATACAACAGGCACAGCTAACTACATATCTTTAAGAACCTTAGCCACTAGCCGCACGCTGTAAAAATGTAGGTGTTGGTTCAAAGTTTCACAAGATGTAACTACTTCCACTGATATTTGGAAGGTATTCCAATTCAGCTAGTGTTGAATACATGCCACAAGACTTATCTAGCTAAGTAGAGTAATGTTAGAAATATCTGAGTGCAGTGTAAATTGTTACTTTGTTTTAAGTTGAGCAAACACCATGTTTTACAGTGTGCGTAGTGAGACATGACGTGATGCGCTGATGGTGTGTCCAATTTCCACTGTGAATTGGAATTTATAAAGCTCGTAACACATAAGGCCAGAGTTGTGTGCTCTCAGCGCTTCTCAGCCTTACAAACGTACAACAAAACATGGAATTATACAGGTAGTGTTTTATGTGACAAGCAGATAGCATGAGTTCCATGTAAGATTCGTGATAAAAAAGTAGAGGGGACGGATATATGTCATTATGAATCTGAGTGGGTACCAATACTATCTGCGCCCTTGTCGGCGGCACCTCCTCACCAGACAATGGAGGGGACCGCTCCGCGAGCACTAACTTTCTCCATCTTGCGACCACTCCGACACGCGAGGGTCACTCTCGCCGTGGCAAGGGGGCCGAATGCACACGTGTGTGCGCGCCCGTAGGCCGTTCATAATAACAAGATGGCACTCTATTTTCGGAAAGGAGACCATGCATGAGGAGGAGATTGACTAAAAGAGTGAAAAAGTAAGTGAAAAGACTTTCAACCACCATGTCTTATGTAGTGAGCGGGAGCATTAAAATATCCACTCGCGAAAGTGCGACCAAATTAATTTTTTATTCATGCACACTGAAAAAAAGCGTCACATATGCAACCATTTTGGTTGCAATCTCGAGCCCTGACATGGATTTGACTCACCATAACATAAAAACAACGTGTGCACAAAGGGCAATATTCTCCCGTGTGTATGGGTCTGAAAAGTCATCCAGCTGCGCGCTTTTCCGCCTGTGTTTGCTCTCCCATGCACTGAAAGCTATCATTTACGCACCCCCAAGCCAGGTACGCACCCTGGGTGGCCCAACCCTAAAGTGTGGGTATTCCCTGTCAAATCTCCCTCCATGCGCCTTCTGCTGTGGACTGAAGCACTATTCCCGTTCTGCTCTCCAGAGGCTTTAGTACAAAGTATTGCGCCCCATGAAGAAAAAACATCATATTGCACATTTTGATTCAGTTAACTGCTCACCGACGGCCTGGCCAATGGTTGGCTCGTGCTGACGGTGTGGGACACATCTGGCCCATAACGCTCATCTACGCTTACAGATTGCCCGACGGCGGTAATCTTTTCCTAGAGCTGTGCGATATAATAAATATAGTGCGATATATGAACGTCCATCGTAAGTTATAATCATCTATCATTTATATCAGGGGTGTCAAACTCATTTTTGTCATGGGCCACATCTTAGTTATGATTTCCCTCGGAGGGCCGCTGCGACTTAACCCATATAAATGAAAGATTACCTCATATGCTGTTATACAGTATACACAACACATTGATGAATAACCAGTTTTGAAATCAGAAGCCGACAAAAATATGTTTTTCAACTATTACATTTATTTTCAAAGGGGGTAATTGCAAATATCTCAATGGTATTACACCAGAACAGAATGAGCAATTTTGATTTGCTTTCGCGGGCCACATAAAATTATGTGGCGGGCCGGATTTGGCCCCCAGGCCACCAGTTTGACACCTGTGATTTATATCGTGACAAATCCCTCGCAGCTACTGAGGGAAACCTGTAATTTATTTTCCTCCCCTTAGTCATATGTTTGCGCCGAGTGGGGCCCTCAGTGCCGGAGGTGCCTCCAAAGTGTCAATGATAAATGTGACCTGCAATGGACCACTGTACATGGAACACAACAATGTACAGTCCACTCCAAAAGTATTGGAACGGAAAGGTCAATTCCTTTGTTTTTGTTGTACACTGCAGACATTTGGGTTTGAGATCAAAAGATGAATATGAGACAAAAGTTCAGAATTCCAGCTTTTATTTTATGGTATTTACATCTAGCGGTGTTAAACAACTCAGGACAGAGCACCTTTTGTTTGAAGCCACCCACTTTTCAAGTGAGCATAAGTATTGGAACATCCATCCATCCATCCATTTTCTTTACCGCTTATCCTCACGAGGGTCGCGGGCGTGCTGGAGCCTATCCCAGCTATCTTTGGGCGAGAGGCGGGTCACACCCTGAACTGGTCGCCAGCCAATCGCAGGGCACATATAAACAAACAACCATTCGCACTCACATTCACACCTACGGACAGTTTAGATTCTTCAATCAACCTACCACGCATGTTTTTGGGATGTGGGAGGAAACCGGACTGCCCGGAGAAAACCCGCGCAGGCACAGGGAGAACATGCAAACGCCACGCAGGCGGGGCCAGGGATTGAACCAGAACTGTGAGGCAGATGTGCTAACCAGTCGCCCACCGTGCCTCAGGATTGGAACAGACACTATTAAATTAACTTAGTCCATCGACTGCGATCTATGGCGCATGGAGACGCAGGTGACGCCACAGAGGGAAGCGAGCCGGCATCCAAGTGAAGCTCTGCAAGAGAGGATACAGATTGGCGTTTCTATCGATTCAGCTCGCGAATCTACGCTCCCTACCCAACAAAATGGACAAGCTTCACCTTCTGACAAAGACTTCGGACGTTCCGCCGGCCTGTGCTTTACGGAGACTTGGCTTTGTGAGGCTGTCCCGGATGGCGGCGTTATGCTTCCGGGCTTCCAACTTCACCGGGCAGACCGCTTCATGGAGTTATCGGGGAAAACAAAAGGCGGCGGGATATGCTTCTATATCAACGATAAATGGTGTACGGATGTTACGGAGCTCAGCACAAACTGCAGCCCGCATTTAGAGTCGCTGTTTTTGAAATGTAAGCCATTCTACTCTCCTCGTGATTTTGCATCTTTAATTCTCGCCGGTGTTTACATTCTGCCTCAAGCTAACACGAATGCCGCACTGCTAATGCTCGCTGAACAAGTAAACGAAATTGAAAAAAAACCCCACCCAGACTCACCCCTCATTATTCTTGGGGACTTTAACAAAGCTAAACTCAACCACGAACTCCCTAAATATAAGCAGCACATCGACTGTCCTACCAGGGAAAATAAGATTTTAGACCACTACCATACTACGCTAAATAACACATACCGTGCTATCCCCCGTGCAGCCCTGGGCTCGTCTGATCACTGCTTAATTCACTTAATACCAACATACAGGCAAGAACTTAAATGCGCGAAGCCCAAAGTGAAAAAGTGGACCAACGAAGCAAAGATAGAACTTCAAACTGTCTAGACTGCACAGACTGGAGTGTCTTTAAAAATTCTGCTGGCAGCCTGGATGAATATAAGGACACTGTCACATCCTATATCAGTTTCTGTGAAGAGGTGTGTGTGTGTGTACCAACAAAGTCATTTTGCACATTCAATAACAACAAACCGCGGTTCACTGCCAAACTTGAGCAACTTCGCCAAGCTAAAGAGGATGCATATCGAAGTGGGGACAGGGCCCTTTATCATCGCGTGAGAAATCAGCTAACTAAAGAAATTAACATTACAAAGAGAAACGATGCAGTAAAGTTCGAAAACAGTTTAGCGCTAACGACTCTAAATCAGTCTGGCATGCATTACAATCGCTAACCAATTACAAGCGACCAACCCCCCAAGCTAAGAACAACAGACGACTAGCCGACGACTTGAACACCTTCTACTGCAGATTTGAAAAGGACACTTACACACCCCACACCCACCCAGCCACACCACCGACCACCATCACACCATTTCTGCGTTGACCATCCACCAACAGGATGTGAGACGCATCTTCGATCAACAAAGCGGCAGGCCCAGACCTTGTGTCCCCATCCTGCCTCAAAGTCTGCGCGGACCAGCTCGCTCCAGTCTTCACACAGATCTTCAATAGATCTCTGGAACTCTGCGAAGTACCATCCTGTTTCAAACGGTCCACCATCATCGTAGTCCCCAAGAAACCTGAAATCTCGGGTCTTAATTACTACAGCCCTGTCGCCTTGACATCTGTGGTCATGAAGTCCTTTGAACACCTCGTGCTTGACCACTTCAAGAGCGCCCCTGCAGTTTGCCTACCGAGCAAACAGGTCGGCGGATGATGCAGTCAACATGGGACCGTAATTCTTCCTAGAACACCTTGACGGCGCGGGGACCTACGCGAGGATCACTGCTCCAGTGAGAGTTGGAGGTCACGGCTTGATAAAGCCAACAGAACCACATCATCTGCAAAAAGCAGAGATGCAATACTGAGCCCACCAAACCGGACCCCCTCTACGCCTCGGCTGCGCCTTGAAATTCTGTCCATAAAAGTTATGAACAGAATCGGTGACAAAGGAGTCCAACCCTCACCGGGAACGAGTCCGACTTTCTGCCGGATATGCGGACCAAACTCTTGACTCCAGCCCGTATCAGGGGGTTCGGTACCTCCTGAATCTGTGATTCGACTTCGCAACGGACCCTCCTCTCCAGCACCCCTGAATAGACCTTACCAGGGAGGCTGAGGAGTGTGATCCCCCTGTAGTTGGAACACACCCTCCGGTCCCCCTTCTTAAAAAGGGGGACACCACCCTAGTCTGCCAATCCAGAGGCACTGTTCCCGATGTCCATGCGATGTTGCAGAGGTGTGTCAACCAGGACAGCCCCACAACATCCAGAGCCTTTAGGAACTCCGGGCGAATCTCATCCACCCCTTGGGCTTGGCCACAAGGAGCTTTTTAACTACCTCGGTGACCTCAAACCCAGAGATAGGAGAGCCCGCCTCAGAGAACACACACTCTGCTTCCTCATGGTAAGGTGTGTCGGTGGAATTGAGGAGGTCTTTGAACTATTCTCCCCACCGACTCACAACATCCCGAGTTGAGGTCAGCAGCGCCCCACCCCCACTATACACAGTTTTGGTGGTGCACTGCTTTCCTCTCCTGAGACGAAGGATGGTGGACCAGAATTTACTCGAAGCCGTCTGGAAGTCTTTCTCCGTGGCCTCCCCCGAACTCCTTTTTGCTTCAGCGACCACCAACGCTGCATTCCGCTTGGCCAGCCGGTACTCATCAGCTGCCTCAGGAGTCCCACCGGCCAAAAAAGCCCGATAGGACTTCAGCTTGACGGCATCCCTCACCGTTGGTGTCCACCAACGGGTTCGGGGATTGCCGCCACGACAGGCACCGACCACCTTACGTCCACAGCTCCGGTCGGCCGCCTCAGCAATGGAGGGGCGGAACATGGCCCACTCGGACTCTATGTCCCCCGCCTCCCCCGGAACATGATCAAAGTTCTGTCGGAGGTGGGAGTTGAAACTCCTTCTGACAGGGGATTCCGACAGACGTTCCCAGCAGACCCTCACAATACGTTTGGGCTTGCCACGTCGGACCGGCATCTTCCCCCACCATCGGAGCCAACTCCCCACCAGGTGGTGATCAGTTGACAGCTCCGCCCCTCTCTTCAGCCGAGTGTCCAAGACATGCGGCCGCAAGTCCGATGACATGACCACACAGTCGATCATCGAACTGCGACCTAGGGTGTCCTGGTGCGAAGTGCACGTGTGGACACCCTTATGCTTGAACATGGTGTTCGTTATGGACAATCCGTGATGAGCACAGAAGTCCAATAACAGAACACCGCTCGGGTTCTGATCGGGGAGGCCGTTGCTCCCAATCACGCCCTTCCAGGTCTCACTGCCATTGCCCACGTGAGCATTGAAGTCCCCCAGCAGAACGATGGAGTCCCTAGCGGGAGCGCTCTCCAGCACCCCCTCCAAGGACTCCAAAAAGGGTGGGTACTCCGAACTGCTGTTTGGTGCATAGACACAAATAACAGTCAGGACCCGTCCCCCCACCCGAAGGCAGAGGGAGGCTACCCTCTCGTGCACCAGGGTGAACCCCAACGTGCAGGCGCCGAGGCGGGGGAGCAATAAGTATACCCACACCTGCTCTGCGCCTCTCACCGTGGGCAACTCCAGAGTGGAAGAGAGTCCAACCCCTCTCGAGAGGACTGATACCAGAGCCCAAGCTGTGTGTGGAGGCGAGTCCGACTATATCTTGTCGGAACTTCTCGACCTCACACACCAACTCGGGCTCCTTCCCTGCCAGAGAGGTAACATTCCACGTCTCTAGAGCCAGCTTCTGTAGCCGGGGTTCGGATCGCCAAGGTCCCCGCCTTCGGCCACCGCCCAGCTCACACTGCACCCGACCTCTATGGCCCCTCCCACAGGTGGTGAGCCCATGGGAAGCGGGACCCACGTTACCCTTTCGGGCTGTGCCCGGCCCGAGCCCCATGGGTGCAGGCCCGGCCACCAGGCGCTCGCCTTCAAGCCCCACCACCAGGCCTGGCTCCAGAGGGTGGCCCCGGTGACCCGCGTCCAGGCAAGGAAAAACCAAGTCCATTGTTTGTCATCGTCATAAGGGTTCTTTGAGCCGTGCTTTGTCTGGTCCCTCACCTAGGACCTGTTTGTCATGGGTGATCCTGCCAGGGGCATAAAGCCCCAGACAACTTAGCTCTTAGGATCATTGGGACACACAAACCCCTCCACCACGATAAGGTGACGGCTCAAGGAGCAGACATTTGAAACCCAAATGTCTTCACTATACAACAAAAACTAATTGACCTTGCATTTCCAATACCTTTGGAGGGGACTGTAAATGGTATTGTTCGTGTTGCTTTTGGAAAAATTATGTTTTTTCATTTTCATACTCTGCTGTTTTTTTTCTGCGTGGCTACGAATACACAACTGTCATATTTGTTAGGCCCTTATGGCATTACATGCAAAGAACTGACTGTCGCTGTCTGGGCCACCTGTTTCGGATGCTCTGCTTTGGTTGGTGTGTATTCCAAAGAAGCTTTCCTGTATTTCTTTTTTATTCACTTACTTAATTTAAAGCTCAGCACACATCCATCTATCCACTTGTTAACAGTATCCATCCACCACTATATTTTTCCTTGTCTCTTTCTACATCTATTACCGGTATCTACATACTTCTTTTACATGCTGCGCCTAATGTTCAGACTGGGACATTGCAGCCAGGCCTTCAGAAGAAGCTGAAACACCAGTGTTCCTCAAACATAACCTTTGAAACAGTTCATATAAGAAGCTTAACTTTTTCCAACTCATTTTTGGACTAGCAGTACATGGTGTTTCAGTATGGGATATTTAATTGTTGCGTTTATTTTATTTTCTATTCTTTACTTGTGTCCTGCATGTTTGAAATAAACTACAATCAATCAATCAATTTATTAGCAGTTTTACTGTATAAACATCGGCATACTTGAATGTTATTTGAAGCTGATGATGTTGTAGGGCTGCACAATATATCGTTTGAGCAGCGTCATTACAATGTACGTGTCCACAATAGTCAATCTTTGTGTATTGATATGCAGTCAATCAACTATAAAGCTAATTAGTGACCAGCAGAGGGAACAAGTTGAACATGCTAATAAGATTAGCACCGATGTTACGGTAAATTATAACCCATCTAACAACACATACAGAGCAGCCCAAAGTGTTATCCACTTTTTTTGTACGATAACTAGTAACTCATTTAGTGCCAAAGCTGTATTAATACATTTTCATAAACCCATATGTTTTGTGCCAAAGACATAGTAATCCGTTTTCAGTTTTTTCAGGAGATTGACAGGGCTAAAGGCATTGGACAGGGAAACAGTAGGAAGATTGAATTCCATCTCTAGGCTGGAGTTAAGCTACAAAGACATTCTTAAAAACTTGGCATTGCAGGCTAATGATGAGAACACAATAAAAGGCATTTGCTTCTTGGACATGGACTTCATATAAGTGTCAATTTCATTTCAAAAAACACCTTGGTCTTGTTATACAAATGTCCAGAAAAGGCCAGTCTCACAGCTACTATAATTGGCTACTATATATAATTAAAACTCAGTTTGTATTTGTATATTGTATTTGACCACTGTAAATGTGTAATGGGAGAAGGAAGTGAAACCTAATCCTAAATGCAGAGGATTGGGAGCACAAGTGGGATACAATGGAAAACTTCAAAGACTTTGGGGAGCATTCTGCTAGAAAAGCCTTCTCACATTCTTTGACGCCAGCTCAAAAAAGACACTTACTCGTCTGTATTTTGGAGACCAGCGGCGATACCTGATACCTGACCGAATACTGTGAGTGTTTTTTTAAAAACTAAAAATACACTGCAAAAACTCAAAATCTTAAAAAAAAGATTACCTTGGCTTTAGTCACTTGTTTCAAGCTCTTTTTGATTGAAATAAGTAGATAAAAAGTTTTCCAGGGGAGTAAGTTTTTCTTTTTTTTAAT
The DNA here is from genome assembly GCF_024500385.1 of Phyllopteryx taeniolatus. Lineage (NCBI taxonomy): Eukaryota > Metazoa > Chordata > Actinopteri > Syngnathiformes > Syngnathidae > Phyllopteryx > Phyllopteryx taeniolatus. Next base: position 26,109,589 of record NC_084515.1, read on the forward strand.
ACTCTCCTGGGAATTAATTAATTAATTAATAAAAAAAAATTTTTTACATGATGCATGTAATTTTAATGTTTCGACTAGAAATACAATATTCTTGGTAAGATTGAGTTATTGCAGGCCATATAAAAAATTTTCTGGCCCATACTCTTAAAAAAACACAAAACAAAATGGAACACGTATGAACAGGCCCTATCTTGGGATAACATACTTCGCAGAGACATTTCATATTGTATCAGATACACTGGGCAAAAACTATTTGCTATTCAATTAGCTAGCGATAGCGCTAATTGTCTAATTAGCTTATTAGCTAATAGCTACGCAGTACGCACATTACAAGCACCTGCCGAGCCAGTGCCGACACATAACATACAGCAATTCAAGAGGCGGCACTGAAGCATCTCCGTGTGGTCAGCTGCCATTTCGTTGATTGTGTCAGGGTTGTAAATCAAGCATTATTTGGTGATTAGCGTTAACACAGCTAGAAATGTGTGTAGCGGTTCTGACAATAGCTATGAAGACTATACGCCAGCATGCTGTAGCAGCCCGGCTAGCCGAGGTGTCTAGTTGGCGGCCACGTTGGGAAGGTCGATATGCCCTTCAAATGCATGGACATTGAAATTAAGTCATTACTTGCTCATTTCTCAACCGATTTGAACGAGGGTTAGTTTTTTTGTCATTGCCAAGGGATGTGCTGTGTTATCACCACAGAACATTTTTTTCTTAAAAAAACAAACAAACAAAAAACATATATATATATATATATATATATATATATATATATATATATATATATATATATATATATATATATATATATATATCTGTTATAACTGTGGGTGGCATATAATTTGGTTTAATGGTTAAGATCATCGCCTGCCACCGTGGGGGACCTAGGTTCAAAACCCCGACTGGACCATCCGCCAACATCCCCCGGACTCACGGCTGTGGTGTCCTTGAGCAAGACACTGATACCCCAAAATGCTCCCCGGGCACTTCAGCTGCCCCCTGCTCCAGTGTGTTCCACTAACATGTGTATGTGTTCACTGTGATGGGTTAAATGCATAGAACAAATTTCATGTGCATGCATGCATGTTCATGACAATTAAAGATGATTCTTCTTAAGACATTTATGCAAAATTTGGGCTGATTTCTTCACAGTATTCTAATTTTTTTAGTTCCTGATTATGTGGGTTTTATGAGCTGGAAGCCCAAATTATGTAAAAATAAACAAATAGATACTTTAAATTGTTTAAATTGTGGGCCCTGAATCTATAATCTATGAACGTTTAACTTTTTGAATGGAATTTTGGAAATAAATAAACTTTTCCATCATATTCAAATTTTTTGGAAAGAGTCTATATGTACAGTTGTGCTCATAAGTTTATATACCCAGGCAGAATTTGTGAAATTTTATATATATATATATATATATATATATATATATATATTTCAAATACGAATGATTATTGAACAACAACCATCATTAATTTCTTTATGGTTATGGTTTATTTTTTTATGATAATGCTTTTCTGAAATGCTTGGCAGTTTAATTTGACTTCTATTAAAATAAAATGAAAGCTTTCGCCTGGCCCTTCATTTTCTTTAAAGAATTGTACCCATTTTACAAATTCTGCCTGAGTAATCAAACATGAGCAAAACTGTGTTTTCTCATTTACTCAATAAAAGTAGGGCTGTGAATGTCAAAATAAGAGCAAGTAAGTAAAAAAGATAGTATTACGTGTTCAAATAAAGTGCTTCAGAATAATTATTTTGAAAAAAATAAAAACAAAATACAGAATCATATTTTGATCATATGGGTATAAGCAAAAGCATGCATTAAAAAAATGCAAACATAGGTAGAAGGGTTTTCCAGAATTTTGAGGTCAACTTTGGGGGTGCGTATTATACATGGGTGCACATTTTACACGAGAAATTACGGTAATAGATTATCTTAAGTAATTAGCCAAGTAATACAAAACCCCATTTCCAATGAAGTTGGGACGTTGTGTGAAAAGTCAGTAAAAACCAAATACAATGATTTTTATGGGGGATTTCCGGGTGTCTGTATTTCGCAGTTCTTCCAGATGATCGGTGCTCCTGTTGAGCAGGAACAAATGAATACCGTATGTTCACGACCATAAGGCGCACTTAAAAGTCTTACATTTTCTCCAAAATGGACGTGGCGCCTTATAAAGCGGCGCGCCTTGTGTGTTCCAAAATCTGTAAATGTTGTTGTGTGACTTTAATGAGCGCTCCGCTTGACTGACTGGGAGCATTTCCTGCCTACACGCTGCTTATATAGAGGAAGGCGGACGTGACTGAGGACAGCATGCGGGCATAAAGGGGGAAGGGTGCGCGTGACAGAGGACGCTAAAGACACGCACCCAGTAGGTATATAGTTCCTGTAGTGCATCGGTTTGGCTAAGGACCCCCGAAATGGCACCTACGAAGAGACACGCTTACGAAGCACAGTTTAAAGTGCAAGCTATTAGTTACGCGGAGGAACATGGGAATCGAGCAGCCGCGAGAGAATTCAAGATCAACGAATCCATGGTTTGCAAATGGAGTAAGCAGGAAAATGAGCTTCGCAAAGTCAAGAAGACGAAGCTGAGTTTCCGCGGAAACAAGGCGAGGTGGCCCGAGTTGGAAGACCAACTCGAGCAATGGATTAATGACCAAAGAACAGCCAGGAGAAGTGTCTTTACAGCTTTTGTCTTATGAAACGGCACCATCTATCCATCCGTGCAAGTACTACCTTGGTGCAGCAATTTACGCCGGATTACAAGGAAAAGCTGGCCATCTTCCGCTCCTACTGCAGTAAAAAGATTGCTGACAAACACATCCAGCCCAACCACATCACCAACATGGACATATCTGCAACATTAGCACAATCAACATTGTCCCAGATTATCGCACTACTCGCTTGAAGTCTCGGCGCCCTTTGCACAATGGTCATTGCACCGGACTATTGCAATATTAGTCTTTCGATCTGCTCTAAGTGCTCGAGGACTCTTTTTTTTTTTTTTATTAATTGTACCGGCATTACCAGATAACTAGCAACCCTTTATTGCTCAGTGACTGTTTTTTGTCAATGTCTTTATGTCTCAAAAGTGTTTTCTGTCAATTGACTGTTGTCGTACTTGAGCGGCTCCAACTACCGGAGACAAATTCCTTGTGTTTTTTGTACATACTTGGCAAATAATGATGATTATGATTCTGACGAGGTGCCGCTCACTTTCGACATCCCGGTGAACCACACTGTAGAGAAGAAGGGAACCACCACGGTAGCGATACGCACAACGGGGCACAAGGGGTTGGCTTTTACTGTTGTGCTTGGTTGCCATGGTAATGGACAGAAACTGCCACCTATGGTGATTTTTAAGAGGAAGACGCTGCCGAAAGAAATGTTTCCAGCCGAAGTCATCGTTAAGGCCAATCAAAAGGGCTGGATGGAAGAGGAGAAAATGAGAGAGTGGCTGAGTGAGGTGTACGTAAAGAGACCGGATGTTTTTTTTCCCATGCGTCACCGTCCCTGTTGATCTGTGACTCCTTGTGCGCCCATCTCACAGCCGTTGTGAAAAACCAAGTGCAACTAAGACTGGGAGGCAACGCCGGGCAAGTTACGCCACCATATGTGAATGGATTGTGGATGCTTGGGCTAAGGTATCTGCTTTGACTGTTGTCCGAGCTTACGCGAAAGCCTGCATCATTGCTGAACAGCCCCCCGGCAACGAGACTGACTCTGACAATGACGAGAGGTAACCTGGCGTGTTTGATTGAGAACTTGTCCAGCTGTTCATTTCGGATACAGAAGATGAGGACTTTGATGGATTTGTGGAGGAGGATTGATTAAAAAAAAATAACATGAGTACATTGTTAAATACTTCAATAAAGTACAATCGAACTCAGTTTTGCTCCCGCTGCCTTTTTAAAATCATTGTTTTAGCGTGCATGCATGCTACCGTATGTTTTAAGCTAGCGTATGTTTTACCATGCCTGCGCCCAATAATGTGGTGTGCCTTATGTATGTGTTAAATACAGAAATAGACCCCGTAACTGAGACTGCACATTTTAATACGCTGCGCCCTATGGTCATGAAAATACGGTAGTCACAATAAATTCATGATTTAACAAGGGGGGGAGTTACTTTTTCACACAGGGCCAGGTAACTTTGAATAGTTTTTTTTTTTCAACATAAATGAAAATCACCATTTAAAAACAGCATTTTAAACACTTGCATTACGCTCGATCACAATGCTAATCCATCATCCGCACCCATTACTCAGTTGTTCCAAGCCCAGGCCAACCTTCGGTCACTGTCCACGCTTGGACAGTACGTGCTGAGTCCATTATTCACACACAAGGGTTCCAGACAGCTCCCTACACCATCCTGTAAGAATGAGAACTTATGCTAGTGTTTTGCAAAAACAACAGATATAATGCAAACCAACACTCAACCACGTCATAACACAATGCATGATGAGGACAGTCATAAAAAGTCTGGTATCAAAATCAAAAGCAACGTAGTTCACCAAATGTTCATGTACCACATATGGTTCCCAACAGTCAATTAACAACTTACTGTAGCATTCCAATTGTCTCTATTTTAATGCTATTCCTTTTCTTTTATCCCTAAGTTATCCTTTAATTGAAACCATTAAAATACTCATCTTTCCCCTCCCTTTAATCCAGTTTGACTTCTGGATTTGGACATGACTGCACCATCTGTGTAATGAAACCCCAGACTAAGATAACACATCAAACCATAATCACTTATTTTTTTTTAAATTGTCCCCACCAACATTTTTATCTCTTGAATAAGTCACTGAGGAATGTTAATAAATTCTGTAACTGCGTTAAATAGATGTTTTTGGTTATTACCCCTTAATTATAGTGTTCCCATAGTTGTTGAGCCTCCTTCCCACCATATTGTTTTAAATTCCAAGGAGTTATTGAGTTTTAAAGTATTACCATACTTGTCGTGAATTGTCGTGAATTGCACCCCACTTAACATAACCTAGTTGTTGTCCATCCACTGTCCACTCGAAGAGACTGCTTCTGTCCTTCTTCATCCAATTACCTGTGTTGATCCTGCTTGGATGAGGAAAAACTCCAACAAATTATGTAAATATGAAATTGAAAATACCGATACCCCCACCCCCACACCCCCCTTTGACACATAATCCTGCAATTTGGCATTTTCACACGTGGTGGACTTCAACAAGTTGTCCCTGTTCCAACCAATGAATGTTTTACACTTTTGGGAGTAGGTATGCTAAAATCCCTGCAGACTAATGATGCATAGAATACACAACACCAGGAATACAAAACACAAACAATCATTCACACTGGTCATAGTGGAAGGAGCAGCAGGACTGACAAGTGTTGCAAATAGCCACAGTGATACTGTATGTCCATTACACACCGACAAATGACACTCATACCAGGGGAGTAGACAAATCGTTCCATTACATTCCAAGATATCCAAGATGGCGCCTACCAGTGTGGTCGCCTCGGTAACGCGCTCTAGTATTGTCTTTGTTTTTGTGTTTTTTGTGTTTTTCGTCCGTCTTTGGAGACCTTACACGACTCACTTACACAAGGGGAGACCTGCTAACCATCAAGGAGTCTACTCCGGACTTTCTGTCACCAACTTTCGAATATCCGCTCAGTTTTTTCCCCGAGTTACTCACCGGAGCGGCGTCCGCGGTTTTCGGCGCATGGAGACGGAAGCGGCGCCACAGAGGGAAGCGAGCCGGCATTCAGGTGAAACTCCGCAAGAGAGGACACAGATTGGCGTTCCCGTCGATCCACCTCGCGAATGTACGCTCCCTACCCAACAAAATGGACGAGCTTCATCTTCTGTTAAAGACCAGTAAAGACTTCGGACGTTCCGCGGCCATGTGCTTCACGGAGACCTGGCTTTGCGACGCTGTACCCGATGGCGCTGTTATGCTTCCCGGTTTCCACATTCATCGAGCGGACCGCGACATGGAATCATCGGGGAAAACAAAGGGTGGCGGGATATGCCTCTATATCAACGAAAAATGGTGTACGGACGTCACGGTGCTCAGCACACACTGCAGCCCGCATTTGGAGTCGCTATTCTTAAACTGTAAACCATTCTACTCCCCACGTGAGTTCGCATCATTCATTCTCGCAGGCGTCTATATTCCGCCTCAAGCTAACACGAACGCCGCATTGCTAACGCTCGCCGATCAAGTCAACGAAATTGAAAAAAAAACCACCCCGACTCACCCCTCATTATTCTCGGGGACTTTAACAAAGCTAAACTCAACCACGAACTCCCTAAATACAAGCAGCACATCGACTGTCCTACCAGGGAAAATAATACTTTAGACCACTGCTACACCACGGTAAAAAACGCATACCGTGCTATACCTCGTGCAGCCTTGGGCTCGTCTGATCACTGCTTAATTCACTTAATACCGACGTACAGGCAAGAACTTAAATGTGCGAAGCCTACAGTGAAAACAGTCAAAAAGTGGACAAATGAAGCCAAGATGGAACTTCAAAGCTGCTTAGACTGCACAGACTGGAGTGTCTTTGAAAATTCAGCTGGCAGCCTGGATGAATATACGGACACCGTCACATCCTATATCAGTTTCTGTGAAGAGGTCTGTGTACCAACAAAATCATTTCGCACATTCAACAACAATAAGCCGTGGTTCACTGCTAAACTTAAGCAGCTTCGCCAAGCTAAGGAGGACGCATATCAGAGCGGGGACAGGGCCCTGTATAATCGAGCTAGAAACCAGCTGACCAAAGAAATTAACATTGCAAAGAGGATCTATACAGCAAAGTTGGAAAAACAGTTTAGCGCAAACGACTCTAAATCAGTCTGGCATGCATTCCAGTCGCTGACTAATTACAAGCGACGATCCCCCCAAGCTGAGAACAATAGCACACTAGCCAACGACTTGAATACCTTCTACTGCAGATTTGAAAAGGACAGTTTCACGCCACACACCAACCCGGCCGCACCCGCGACCACAATCACACCTCTGACCTCTGCGTTAACCATCCATGAACAGGATGTGAGACGCATCTTCAAACAACAAAAGATTAACAAAGCGGCAGGCCCGGACCACGTGTCCCCATCCTGCCTCAAAGTCTGCGCGGACCAGCTCGCGCCAGTCTTCACTCAGATCTTCAACAGATCACTGGAAACGTGCGAAGTTCCATCCTGTTTCAAACGCTCCACCATCATCCCAGTCCCCAAGAAACCTGCAATCTCGGGTCTGAATGACTACAGGCCTGTCGCTTTGACATCTGTGGTCATGAAGTCCTTTGAACGTCTTGTGCTGGACCACCTCAAGAGTGTCACAGGTCCCCTGCTGGGCCCCCTGCAGTTTGCCTACCAAGCGAACAGATCTGCGGATGATGCAGTCAACATGGGACTGCACTTCATCCTAGAACACCTCGACAGTGCAGGGACCTACGCGAGGATCCTGTTCGTGGACTTCAGCTCAGCGTTCAACACCATCATCCCTGAACTCCTTTCATCCAAGCTTCTCCAGCTCAGCGTCTCACCTGCCATCTGCCAGTGGATTTACAGCTTTCTGACGGGCAGGACACAGCAGGTCAGGCTGGGGGAGGCCACCTCATCCACACGCAGCATCAGCACTGGGGCGCCCCAAGGTTGTGTCCTCTCTCCGCTGCTCTTCTCTCTCTACACGAACGACTGCACCTCAGCGAACCCGACTGTCAAACTCCTGAAGTTTGCAGATGACACCACTGTCATCGGCCTCATCAAGGACGGTGATGAGTCTGCATATCGACAGGAAGCGGAGCGGCTGGAGCTGTGGTGCGGCCGACACAACCTGGAGCTGAACACGCTCAAGACTGTAGAGATGATCGTGGACTTCAGGAGGCATCCTTCGCCACAGCTGCCCCTCACGTTGTCCAGCTGCCTTGTGTCAACCGTCGAGACCTTCAAGTTCCTGGGAATTACAATCTCCCAGGACCTGAAGTGGGCAACCAACATCAACTCCGTCCTCAAAAAGGCCCAGCAGAGGATGTACTTCCTGCGGCTTCTGAGAAAGCATGGCCTGCCACCGGAGCTGCTGAGACAGTTCTACACAGCGGTCATCGAATCAGTCCTGTGTTCTTCCATCACAGTCTGGTTTGGTGCTGCTACAAAAAAGGACAAACTCCGACTGCAACGGACAATCAAAACTGCTGAAAGGATTGTCGGTACCCCCCTACCCACCCTTGAGAACTTGCACGGTGCCAGAACTAAGACAAGGGCGTGCAAAATCCTCTCGGACCCTCCCCACCCCAGTCACCAGCTCTTCCAGCTCCTTCCCTCAGGTAGGCGCTACCGATCAATGCAAACTAGAACTAGTAGACATTCCAACAGCTTCTTCCCTCTTGCAATCAACTTCTTAAACAGCTAACTTACAATTATGTATTACTCGTGCACTCACTGTAGTTGTCTCGCCATGCTGCACTATTTGCATATAGTGGCCACTCATGCCAGAGTAGCATCTGCTCCATTTGCACACTGATTGAGGAGTATCTGTAACATTTGCACAACCATTGTCCCAGATTATCGCACTGCTCGTCACTTTAAACCGCATACACTCCTTGAAGTCTCAGTGCCCTTTGCACAATGGTCATTGCACCGGACTATTGCGATATTAGCCATTCGAAATGAGGACTCTGCATCTTTTTGCACAATTGTTGTTTGTTGTTGTTTTTTGTCAATGTCTTTATGTCTCCAAAGTGTTCTGTAAATTGACTGTCTGTTGTACTAGAGCGGCTCCAACTACCGGAGACAAATTCCTTGTGTGTTTTGGACATACTTGGCAAATAAAGATGATTCTGATTCTGATTCTGATTCATTCCAAATGAGGGAACAACAATCAACCCACGCATACCAATACACAAGATACCACAGACAGAGTACAGAAGTGTTAAACATTGTCAATGAAACGAAAATCGCATTGATCAAAATACTAAAAAAATAAGTACTTAATGTAATTTTTCACTGCACAAAGTGCAAATTGGCGCCGTGGTGTCATACGATCCCCATAATCACACTCTTCTTACCTCTTACCTCTCTTTCCTTTGCCTCGTCCTGTCATTCTGCCATTGGCCACTATAGAAAGAAAGTTTCTGTTAACTGACAAGGTTTTCTGATGTATTATACTTTGAAATGTGGGCGAAACAGGAAACAGTATTAGCTCAACACTCCAACTTAATAAAATTGCCCAAGTCTCGCTTTCCGTTTGACTAAACTTATCTAATAACCTGTTTCGACTTATGTCATCTAGTTGTTTTTTAAAAAAAACATTTTGCCGCAATCAGGAAATAGACACAAGATAATGATTGAATCGCTCCATATCCCAAATTTTGGTATAACACGGACAGATATTCATCCAAATTAGTCTGCTCCTTTACATTTTGTATACACTTCTTCAAATCATTACTCAACATAATACACTTTATAAAAATTCTTCCAATACTCACTCATGTGCTGCTTCGTGAACACAAACAAAACATCAGACGCACAAGTTAGTACTTACTACACTATTTTACAATGCAGGTCAGAGCCCTTCTCCTGGGGAAAAAGCAGAAACACAGCAACACATTATCACTTACCGTAATTTCACGTCTATAATGGGCAGCCATGTATAATACGCACCCCCAAAGTTGACCTAAAAATTCTGGAAAACCCTTCTACCTATGCTTAATGCATTTTTACAACGCATTATTTTGCTTCTACCCATATAGTCACAACGTGAAGTATTATCTGTATTTTGTTCGTTTTTTTCCCAAAGAATTATTCTGAAGTTAAGCACTTGGTTTGAACACGTAATCCTTTTTTTTTTTTTTTTATTTACTTCCTCTTATTTAGAAATTCACAGCTCTACTTTTATTTAGTAAATGAGAAAGCATACAGTTGTGCTCATATGTTTGATTACCCAGGCAGAAGTTGTAAGATGGGTACAATTCTTTAAAGGAAACATGAAGGACCAGGCAAAACACATTGAATTTTATTTTAATGTGTTTCAAATTAAAAGGTCAAGCATTTCAGAAAAGCATTATCATTAAACAAAACATAACCAAAAAGAAATTAATGATGGTTGTTCTTCAGTCATCAGTCATATTATTGTTATTATTTTTATTAATATAACACAATGTTTCACAAATTCTGCCAGGGTATGTAAACTTATGAGCACAACAGTACATATATGCAGTCATACGTATCCCTGTCATATTGGAATGAAAGTGTAGGCTACACCTTTTTTATAACCACCAGGTGGCGGTGGCATTTTGGAATGAAAGAATACGGCTTTTTCATAGCCAGTAGAATGGCGGCATACATTTATAAAATGTGAAAGTTTTTTCCATTTGCCCCTATACCTATGTATAATGCGAACTATTGACTTTTGACAAAAAAAAAATGCGCATTACACACGAGAAATTACTGTAATTTATTCCTCAGTCATCTGGCTCGACTATTCTGTTATCAATTAATTTCAAAACCAAATCAAATCACATTAGGGCTCTTTAAACAAGAGGTAAAATATCCTCATGTTTCTCTCTATTTTCTTTTCCTTTTTCTCCATATGCCTCACTATTTCTAACTATTAATCCTCCTTAAACACCTGAAATGTTTTCACCTTTCAAAATGTTGAGGTGTATGTTAAATAATATCCATTTGGCCCCCTGCAGGATGACCCTCTGCCATCAAATTGTGATTATCACCCAACAAGGGAGGGCATCAATAAATACATCTGTCCTTTGTTTCACCCGGGGGGCATGGGCTCCTGTTAGTGTGAGATAGCACAAAAAGAAAAATGTTTAAATTGGACATTTTTTTCAACATGCACGACAATTTTAAGTAGGAAATCATACTATTTATCACATACTGACTTTTTCCTAAGCTTACACATCGTTAATATTTTCCATCTGATCAAAACAATTCTCCATTTATTATTTCTACTTTTATTCATTTTTTCCTCAGTTTTCCACTTCATCCTGTGGGCTAAATAATAATAATAACTAGAGCTGCGCGCAGCTATAATCGGGCCCTCGCACCCCGGCCCCGTTGGGGTACTTGCAGTTTGAAGTCCTGGCAGGTTGGGGAATTGGCACGATGAAGGGCCGCAAATTGCCCCTGGGCGGTACGTTGGACACCACGCTTTAGGACATATGCAAATTTATGGCCCATATTGAGTAAATGTGGGCCACACAAAAACTGTACGACATATGCAAAGTTATGGCCCATATTGAGTAAATGTGGGCCACACAAATATGGAGGCTGACCCGCAAATGGCCCCTAGGCCATAGGTTGAACACCACTGCTGTCAGAAGCGCAAAGCTGTGTAACAAGTTATAATGTGAAAATGCGGGCCATACAAAAATGGGGGATGGCCCCCTGGCCATAGGTAGGACACCACTGCTGTTGGATGAGTGCAAAGAAAGCCTTCTCAAAGGTTACATTGAGATAATGCAGGTCACACAATAATGGGGGATGGACCCCAAATGGCCCCCAGGCCACAGGTTGATACCACTGCTGCAGGGCAAGTGCAAAGCCTTTTCAAAAGTTACGAATTCTAGGTCACATTAATGGTGGAAAATGTTTTAAAATGATTTATATTGGTCAAAAATCACAAAAACTTGGCATTTGAACAGGGGTGTGTATACTTTTTATATCCACAGCAGCCTTGTTCCTCTTTTTGTAATCTGCCTGATGAACCTACAGTCTTGTGCTGCTTAACAGGTGGAAACATATATTTCTTGTAGCTGAATTTTGTTATTTTACAAATATTTTATTTATGATGTTTGACGAAGTGATATTGACGGCACGGTGGGCGACTGGTTAGAGCGTCTGGCTCACAGTTCTGAGGTCTAGGGTTCAATCGCCGACCCCGCCTGTGTGGAGTTTGCATGTTCTCCCCGTGCCTGCGTTTTTTTTCTCCGGGCACTCCGGTTTCCTCCGACATCCCAAAAACATGCATGGTAGGTTAATTGAAGACTCTAAATTGCCCGTAGGTGTGAAGGGGAGTGCGAATGGTTGTCTGTTTATATGTGCCCTGCGATTGGCTGGCAACCAGTTCAGGGTGTACCCTGCCTCCTGCCCGATGATAGCTGGGATTGGCTCCAGCACTCCCGCGACCCTTGTGAGGAGAAGCGGCTCAGGAAATGCATGGATGACTGGATGGACTAAGTGATATTGTTCACTTGAACTTGCACATATTTTATTGAGTTTTTTTTAATTTTAGTTGACGTTCATGCTCAGATTTAAATAAATCAGAAGTTAGCAAAGAAATTACTCAGTACTTGAGTAGTTATTTCACTGAATACATTGTTACTTTTACTCACATAATTGTTAGGAGGACTACTTTTTACTTTAATTTGAGTCAAATTACCTCCAAAGGTCTTGCACAAATATTTCCAACCAAGTCATGTATGTTGAGTAAAACTATTAAACTTTAATAATGCATCATTGCCCAACAACCCTTTGAGATTTTCGGAAATATAGGTCACAGTCTTAGATGTTTAAATTGTTAAATTGAATCTAACATCACACAGTGCCTGTAAATTAACACAGTAATACTGTTCAAAATGGAGATTATTTCCGAAACAATTTAGAGAGAAGTGAACCAACCAGCCCTGGGTAGCATGATGAGAGGCTGTAAAATGAAAACAGCACACAGTTCTTGCTTCCCATGGGCTCACCACCTGTGAGAGGGGCCATAGGGGTCGGGTGCAGTGCGAGCTGGGCGGTGGCCGAAGGCGGGGACCTTGGCGATCCGATCCCCGGCTACAGAAGCTGGCTCTAGGGACGTGGAATGTCACCACTCTGGCAGGGAAGGAGCCCGAGCTGGTGTGTGAGGTCAAGAAGTTCCGACTAGATATAGTCGGACTCTCCTCCACGCACAGCTTGGGCTCTGGTACCAGTCCTCTCGAGAGGGGTTGGACTCTCTTCCACTCTGGAGTTGTCCACGGTGAGAGGCGCCGAGCAGGTGTGGGTAAACTTATTGCTCCCCGGCTCGGCGCCTGTACGTTGGGGTTCATCCCGGTGGACGAGAGGGTAGCCTCCCTCCGCCTTTGGGTGGGGGGACGGGTCCTGACTGTTGTTTGTGCCTATGCACCAAACACCAGTTCAGAGTACCCACCCTTTTTGGAGTCCTTGGAGGGGGTGCTGGAGAGCGCTCCTGGTGGGGACTCCATCGTTCTGCTGGGGAACTTCAATGCTCACGTGGGCAATGGCAGTGAGACCTGGAAGGGCGTGATTGGGAGGAACGGCCCCCCCGATCAGAACCCGAGCGGTGTTCTGTTATTGGACTTCTGTGCTCGTCACGGATTGTCCATAACGAACACCATGTTCAAGCATAAGGGTGTCCACACGTGCACTTGGCACCAGGACACACTCGGTCGCAGTTCGATGATTGACTTTGTGGTCGTGTCATCGGACTTGCGGCCGCATGTCTTGGACACTCGGGTAAAGAGAGGGGTGGAGCTGTCAACTGATCACCACCTGGTGGTGAGTTGGCTCCGATGGTGGGGGAAGATGCCGGTCCGACGTGGCAGGCCCAAACGTATTGTGAGGGTCTGCTGGGAACGTCTGGCGGAATCCCCTGTCAGAAGGAGTTTCAACTCCCACCTCCGACAGAACTTTGCTCATGCTCCGGGGGAGGCGGGGGACATTGAGTCCGAGTGGACCATGTTCCCCGCCTCCATTGCTGAGGCGGCCGACCGGAGCTGTGGCCGTAAGGTGGTCGGTGCCTGTCGTGGTGGCAATCCCCGAACCTGTTAATGGACACCAATGGTGAGGGATGCCGTTAAGCTGAAGAAGGAGTCCTATCGGGTCTTTTTGGCCTGTGGTACTCCTGAGGCAGCTGATGGGTACCGGCTGGCCAAGCGGAATGCAGCTTTGGTGGTCGCTGAAGCAAAAACTCGGACATGGGAGGAGTTCGGTGAGGCCATGGAGAAAGACTTCCGGACGGCTTCGAGGAAATTATGGTCCACCATCCGACGTCTCAGGAGGGGAAAGCAGTGCACCAACAACACTGTGTATAGTGGGGATGGGGCACTGCTGACCTCGACTCGGGACGTTGTGAGCCGGTGGGGAGAATACTTCGAAAACCTCCTCAATTCCACCGACACGCCTTCCCATGAGGGAGCAGAGTCTGGGTTCGCTGAGGCGGGCTCTCCTATGTCTGGGGTTGAGGTCACCGAGGTGGTTAAAAAGCTCCTCGGTGGCAAGGCCCCAGGGGTGGATGAGATTTGCCCGGAGTTCCTCAAGGCTCTGCATGTTGTAGGGCTGTCCTGGTTGACGCGCCTCTGCAACATCACGTGGACATCGGGGACAGTGCCTCTGGATTGGCAGACTGGGGTGGTGGTCCCTCTTTTTAAGAAGGGGGACCGGAGGGTGTGTTCCAACTACAGGGGGATCACACTCCTCAGCCTCCCTGGTAAGGTCTATTCAGGGGTGCTGGAGAGGAGGGTCAGTCGGGAAGTTGAATCCCAGATTCAGGAGGAGCAGTGTGGTTTCCGTCCTGGCCGTGGAACAGTGGACCAGCTCTACACCCTTGGCAGGGTCCTCGAGGCTGCATGGTAGTTCGCCCAACCAGTCTACATGTGTTTTGTGGACTTGGAGAAGGCGTTCGACCGTGTCCCTCGGGTGGTCCTGTGGGGGGTGCTTCGTGAGTATGGGGTACCGAACCCCCTGATACGGGCTATTCAGTCCCTGTACGACCAGAGTCAGAGTTTGGTCCGCATATCCGGCAGTAAGTCGGACTTTTTTTCCGGTGAGGTTGGACTCCGCCAAGGCTGCCCTTTGTCACCGATTCTGTTCATAACTTTTATGGACAGAATTTCTAGGCGTAGCCGAGGCGTAGAGGGGGTCCGGTTTGGTGGCCTCAAAATTGCATCTCTGCTTTTTGCAGATGATGTGGTTCTGTTGGCTTCATCAAACTGTGACCTCCAACTCTCATTGGAGCAGTTCGCAGCCGAGTGTGAAGCGGCTGGGATGAGAATCAGCACCTC
Organism: Phyllopteryx taeniolatus; assembly: GCF_024500385.1. Lineage (NCBI taxonomy): Eukaryota > Metazoa > Chordata > Actinopteri > Syngnathiformes > Syngnathidae > Phyllopteryx > Phyllopteryx taeniolatus. The sequence goes on from NC_084515.1 coordinate 26,124,613, forward strand.
CAAATCTGAGACCATGGTCCTCAGTCAGAAAAGGGTGGCGTGCCCTCTCCAGCTCGGGGATTAGATCCTGCCCCAAGTGGAGGAGTTCAAGTATATTGGGGTCTTGTTCACGAGTGAGGGAAGAATGGAAAGAGAGATCGACAGGCGGATCGGTGTAGCGTCTGTAGTGATGCGGACTTTGTATCGATCCGTTGTGGTAAAGAAGGAGCTAAGCCGAAAGGCGAAGCTCTCGATTTACCGGTCGATCTACGTTCCTACCCTCACCTATGGTCACGAGCTGTGGGTCGTGACCGAAAGAACGAGATCCCGGATACAAGCGGCCGAAATGAGTTTCCTCCGCAGGGTGTCCGGGCTCTCCCTTAGAGATAGGGTGAGAATCTCGGTCATCCGGGAGGATCTCAGAGTAGAGCCATTGCTCCTTCACATCGAGAGGAACCAGATAAGGTGGCTGGGGCATCTGATTCGGATGCCTCCCGGACGGCTCCCTGGTGAGGTGTTCCGGGCACGTCCCACCGGGAGGAGACCCCGGGGACGACCTAGGACACGCTGGAGAGATTACATCCTTCGGCTGGCCTGGGAACGCCTCGGGATCCCCCCCGGAAGAGATGGATGAAGTGGCTGGGGATAGGGAAGTTTGGGCGTCCCTGCTGAAGCTACTGCCCCCGCGACCCAACCTCGGATAAGCGGTTGATCACTGCTTAATTCACTTAATACCAACATACAGGCAAGAACTTAAATGTGCGAACCCTACAGTGAACACAGTGAAAAAGTGGACCAACGCGGCAAAGACTGCACAGACTGTAGTGTCTTTGATAATTCAGCTGGCAGCCTGGATGAATACACGGACACTGCTACATCCTATATCAGTTTCTGTGAAGAGTTGTGTGTACCAACAAAGTAAAGCTACTACCCCGCGACCCGACCTTCGATAAGCGGTAGAAGATGGATGGATGGATGGATGGACACAGTTCTTGACGTTGTGGCTTGTTCTCCTCTTTTTGTCCACAAAGTTCGTCTTTGTACTCTGCTACCCTTTTCACAACACTTTCCACGGAAACAGAATACACATTCATTCAAGAGCTGCTATCGACTACAACTCACGGCCAGGCACTCCACACACAGACTTCCTGATTTGAGCTTACATTCAAGCTTAAATGTTCCTTTGCACTGTCGTCTGAAATGCTCCTTTGTCCTCTCCTCTCATATCACCAGGCAAGAGCAACTCAACATCAAAGGACATCCAAAATCTCAACGCTGCAATAATGGTTGGGCAACGACCTTTAAAAGGTCGTAGGTCAGTTTCTGTTTAGTTTAGTGTATCGGTTGTAATTACTATTTTGTAATACACATACCTGCCAAGTTTGGTAGGTGTAGGTATGACGTACTATGAACAGCTCTTTGAACTGCATCAGCTTCTTCTTTTCCTTTCGGTTTGTCCTTTTAGGGGTCGCCACAGCACGTCATCCTTTTCCATGTAAGCCTATCTTCCTCTCGCTCTCTTGCCTGGCAGCTCCATCCTCCTCATCCTTCTACCAATATACTCACTATTTCTCTTCTGGACGTGTCCAAACCATCAAAGTCTGCTCTCTCTTACTTTGTCTCCAAAACATTGAACCTTGGCTGACCCTCTGATGAGCTCATTTCTAATTTTGTCCAACCTGATCACTCCAAGATCGAACCTCAACATCTTAATTTCCGCCACCTCCAGCTCTGCTTCCTGTTGTCTCTTCAGTGCCACTGTTTCTAATCCGCACATCATGGCTGGCCTCACCACTGTTTTATAAACTTTGTCCTTCATCCCAGCAGAGACTCTTCTGTCACATAAGACACCTGACACCTTCCTCCACCCGTTCCAACCTGGCTGGACCCGTTTCTTCACCTCCTGACCACACTCACCATTGCTCTGGACGGTTGACCCCAAGTATTTAAAGTCCTCCACCCTTGCTATCTCTTCTCCCTGTAGCCTTACTCCTACCCCACCACCCCTCTCATTCATGCACATATATTCTGTTTTACTTCAGCTAATCTTCATTCCTCTGCTTTCCAGTGCATGCCTCAGTCTTTCTAACCGTTCCTCCACCCGCTCCCTGCTTTCACTGCAGATCACAATGTCATCTGCAAACATCATGGTCCACGGGGATTCCAGTCTTACCTCATCTGTCAGCCTATCCATCACCACAGCAAACAGGAAGGGGCTCAGGACTGATCCCTGACACAGTCCCACCTTAAATTTGTCTGTCACACCTACAGCACACCTCACCACTGTTCTGCTGCCCTCGTACATGTCCTGTATTATTCTAACTTACTTCTCTGCCACTCCAGACCTCCGCATGCAGTACCACAGTTCTCATCAAAGTCCTCATCTTCTGTATCCGAAATGAACAGCTGGGCAAGTTCTCAATCAAACACGCCAGGTTCGAGTCAGTCTCCTTGCCGTGGGGCTCCTCAGAGATGATGGCGGCTTTTACGAAAGCTTGAACAACAGTGCCAGCAGACACTTAGCCCAAGCATCCACAATCCATTCACAAATTGTGGCGTAACTCGCCCCCGCCGCTGCCTCCTAGTCTTAGTAAAGCAGTGTTCGCAGTCTGTCATCCATGGCTCCCACGCCGCTCACTTCACTTTGAATGCCGTTTACACGATGTCCAGCAGTTCGTCAAGCCTCCCGGAATGACGGCAAGCCCAGAGTTATTGTACTCAGCCGAATGGTGACTTGAGACGCTTCTCCCGGTTGTTCTTTGCTCATTAATCCATTGCTCGAGTTGGTCTTCCAACTTGGGCCACCTCGCCTTGTTTCTGCGTTTTGTTTTTCTTTGTTTTCCGCGGAAACTCAGCTTCTTGACTTGGCGAAGCTCGTTTTTCTGCTTCCTCCACTTGCGAACCATGGATTCGTTGATCTTGAATTCTCTCGCGGCTGCTCGATTCCCCTGTTCCTCCGCGTAACTGATGGCTTGCAGTTTAAACTGTGCTTCGTAAGCGTGTCTCTTCGTAGGTGACATTTTCCGGGGTCCATAGCCAAACCAACGTTTTTTGCACAATGCACACCCCAGAAATGCTCCCAGTCAGAATAGCGGTTAAAAAAAAATTTTTAAATTAAAAAAACATCCGGCGCTATATACCTACTGGGGGCGTGGCTTTAGCATCCTACTTCACGCACCCTTACCCTGTCCTCAGCCACGTCCGCTTTTCCTCTGTGTAAGCAGCGTGTCTGCAGGAAATGCTAATAAAAAAAAAAAAAAAAACTCAATCGGAGCGCTTATCAATAGACAACATTTATAGATGTTGGAACTCGGTGCACACATAAGGCGCGCCACATTATAAGGCGCACCGTCCGTTTTGGAGAAAATTTAAGACTTTTTAGTGCACCTTATGGTTGTGAAAATACGCTAAGCTGTATCCTTTGTTTCCACTAGGTGGTGTGCCATATATATCGTGCCATTGCATCAAGACATCTACCCATGAAGAACATCAAGCTTGTTCATTTAGACTCCCATCCAGACCTGCTAATTCCTGTCAACTTGTGTGCTGACACAGTTTTTGAAAAGGAAAAGTTGTTTAGGTATGTTTTACCAAGAATTATTATTATTATTATTTTTAAATTTAGTATGATCCAAGATCATATGGGAATGTTTGGCTATTGTTCCAGGAGCATATTTGTGAGGTCACATACTGATGATGTTAGACGTGTATGCCTGGCATTTTAATTCATCCCAAAGGTGTTCTATCAGGTTGGTTCCAGGAATCCGTGCATGCCAGTCCAGTTCACCCACACCAAACTCTCTCATCCATGTTTTTATGGACCTTGCTTTATGCATTGGTGCATAGTCATGTTGGAACAGGAATGGCCCTCCCTAAATTGATCCCACAAAGTTGGGAGCAATGAATTGTCCAAAAGCTCTTAGTATGCTTAATCTGTCAGCGTTCCTTTCACTGGAACTAAGAAACCAATATTTTGGACAAATACATGCTCCCAACTCTGTGGGAACACTATTTCTAACATGGCTATACATCAGTGCAGAAAGCAAGGTCCACAAAGACATGGATGAATTTGGTGTGGATGAACTTGACTGATCATCCTTGAGATGCTTCTACAACTTGAATGTAGTCCACCTGTGGTAAATTCAGTTGATTGAACATCATTTGGAATGGCACACACTTGTCTTATATAAGGTCTCATAGTTGGCAGTGCATGTCAGAGCAGAAACCAAGCAATGAAGTCTAAGGAATTGTCTGCAGACCTCTGAAACCGGATTGTGTCAGGATACAAAAAATTTCAGCAGCATTGAAGGTCCCGAAAAGCTCTCTGCTCTTGATTATTCGGAAATGGAAGAGGTTTGGAACCACCAAGAGCGTTCCTAGATCTGGGCGTCCGACCAAGCAGCGTAACCAGGGAAGAAGAGCCTTGGTCAGAGAGGTGAACAAGAAACCTATGGTGACTAAAGCGGAGCTTCAGTGTTTCCCTTGCAGAGATGGGAGAACCATCCAGAACGTTAAACATTCCTAAAGAAACTTCACCAATCAGGCCTTTATGGTAAAGTGGCCAGACGGAAGCCACTTCTCACTAAAAGGCACATAGCAGCCCGCTTGCAGTTACCCAAAAGGCACCTTAAGGATTCTCAGACCTGCAGAAACAAAATTCTCTGGTCTGATGAAACCAAAATAGAACTTTTTCACCTGCATTGCAAGCGTCATATCTGGATAAGAAGTGGCACGGCTCATCATCTGGCTAACACCATCCCTACTGTTAAGCATTGTGGTGGCAGCGTCATGATGTGGGGCTGTTTTTCTGCTGCAGGAACTGGGCGACTAGTCCACATAGAGGGTAAGATGACAGCTACCAAAACAGAGAAATTCTTCAAGAGAACTTACTCCTAAGTGCTCTGGAACTCAGACTAGGGCGTAGATTCACCTTCCAACACGACAATAACCCAAAGCACACAGCCAAGATAACAAAGGAATGGATTCAGGAGCAGCCTGTGAATGTCCTTGAGTGGCCCAGCTAGAGCCCGGACTTGAATCCAATCGAACATCTCTGGAAAGACCTAAAGATGGCTGTCCACCGAGCAAAGTTTGGGCTTTCTTTGCCAACAATGACAATACTTATCTACCTATTATGTTTAAATGTTTACATTTTTAATACATTTGCACAACTATCTGAAATTGTTTTACTTTGTCATTATGGGATATTTTATGTAGATTTTTTTTTTATTTATTTTTTATTTTTATTTTTTGTCCTGTTCGGCTGTTAGGTTTAGTAGAATGGAAAATCTGTATCCCTTTCATGCCAGAACAGTTTTACTGTGTCACAGTGGAGTTTTTAAGCTTCTGCTGTGGTTTCTTAGTATTATAATTGAGGTTTATTGAGACTCAGACTTGATCAGTCAAACAGAACAAAGTTTCTAGAAGGGAGAGAGAAACAAAGACTAAAGACAAAGCACAAATTGTAAACAGGATGAGAGAAGTAAATCATTACATTATACAATGAAACATTAAATATGAGTGTTGCATGGGGCTGTAGTGCTACAACCTGTGAGGGAAGGACAGGACAGGCCAAGCCATTTTTTTTTTCAAAACTATACTCAAATCAGCTTTAAAATAAGTCTGTAACATAGCAAAATGTGGAAAAGTGAAGGGGTGTGAATACCTTCTAGTGGCATTGTAGATAGTTAGACTGACATATTGTGCTTTACCCCATTAATGACAGACTGCAGTCATCTTTTTACAGTGAGTTGAGTATAGAAAACTGGATCATGCCCATGGTTTATGCTGGCCACGTCTCTTGTGTGGCATGGTTGCATCCCTACTGGGCGCAGCAAATCATAGAAGGGGAGCACAGGATGACTGTAGGCAAAGACTCATCCACCACCACCATCAGGTATTATGTACACGATAGTTCAGTCAAAATAGATGTTGCTTAACATAATTTGTTTGTCTTGGTTTGTCATCAACTTTGTCTTTCAATCTTTCATTTCCTTTTTTGGCAGGGTGACAAGTAAAGATCATTATTTCCTCAGTGATGGCTTGTATGTTTCAGAGGAACATCTTGAAAACCCAAAACCTCTTATATTAAATGTGATCAAAGTCAACCCTGTCAATCGTCAGCAGTCTTTTACAGGTATGTATTTAGTAGAGGTGGTTCGTAACATGCTACGTTTCCTCTATTCCATTGACTTGAGTAACTTTTCAGAAATATTTTACTTGTCAGAGTAGTTTTAATGCAATATATGGTACTTTTTAAGTATAGCTACTCCGTGACATAGAGCTAGATTGCACTTGCTACTTCTGATTGCATCGTGGCAATGTTGACTCGCACAAGGTTTGGGAAGCAAAGCAAACCAAAGCAAATTTATTTATATAGCGCATTTCATACACAAGGTAACTCAATGTGAATGAGACTCAATGAAAGTACCATATTTTGATTGATTTAATGTGACCCTAATTTCTTTCTTTTTTATTTATTTATTTATTTTTTACAAAAACTGAGAAGTAAATGGTGATTTCTTCACGGTATTAAAATTTTTTGAATTCCTGATTTTGTGGATTTTATGAGCTGGAAGCCCAAATTATGTAAAAAATGAACAAACAAATGCTTGAAATTGGTTAAATTCTGGGCTCTGCATCAATAATCTATGAAAGTTTTACTTTTTGAATGGAATTATGGAAAAAAATAAACTTTTCCATTATATTCTAATTTTATGGAAAGAGTCTGTACGCTCTGACTTCTTTGTTCTGGGTAGAACCCGAGGTGCAGCATTCTGAATGAGCTGCAGCTGTTTAATGCTCTTTTGGGGGAGTCCAGTCAGAAGAGCATTACAGTAGTCAAGTCTACTTGAGGGCGGCACAATGACCGACTGGTTAGGACATCTGGTTTTCTGTTCTTAAGACCGGGCTCCAAATCCCGGCCCCGCCTGTGTGGAGATTTCATGTTCTCCCTGTGCCTGCGTGGGTTTTCTCCGGGCACTCCTGTTTCCTCCCACATACCAAAAACATGCATGGTAGGTTGATTGAAGACTCTACATTGCCCTTAGGTGTGCGCGAATGTTGTTTGTTTATATGTGCCCTGCGATTGGCTGGTGACCAGTTCAGGGCGTACCTCGCCTCTCGCCCGAAGATGGCTGGGATAGGCTGCAGCACGCCCCTAGTGAGGATAAAGCGGTATGGAAAATCGATGGATGTAAGTCTACTTGAGATAAAAGTATGGATGAGCTTCTCCTGGTCTGCTTGGCACATGCCAGCCTTCACTCTTGATCTGTTCTTCAGATGATAGAAGGTAGTTTTAGTAATTGATTTGATATGATATGATATGTTGAAAGTCAGGTCGCAATCTATCAGTACACCAAGGTTTCGGACTTGGTCTTTGGTTTTTAAAGAGACTGACTCAAGGTGTTTACTAACAGCAATCCTCTTTTCTTTATTGCCAAAAACAATTATCTCAGTTTTGTTGTGGTTTAATTGAAGAAAATATTGGCTCATTCAGTTATTTATCTGTTTTAGACAGTGACAGACCACCTCAATTGGACTTTCATCATCTGTAGACACTGCTAGATATAACTGTGTGTCATCTGCATAGCCATGATCGTCAAAATTAAAGTTCTGAAGAATTTGACCCAAGGGTAGCATATACAGGCTGAACAGGAGGGGTCCAAGAACTGACCCTGTAGGGACCCCATAGGTCATTGCCATTTGATGAGATTGAAAACTTCCAATGGTTACAAAATAACTCCTTTCCTCCAGGTAGGACCTGAACCATTTAAGGACTGTTCCATTTAGTCCTACCCACGTTTCCAACCTGTTCAGCAGTATATTATGATCTACCGTAACAAAAGCCGCACTGAGATCCAACAAGACCAGAATTAACACCTTTCCCGAGTCAGTATTCAAACTTATATTATTTAGCACGTTGATAAGATTCTTTACTGTGATGAGTTCGGAAACCTGATTGAACTTTGTCAAAAAGTCAATTTAAGTTCAAGAAATTGCTGAGTTGATTAAAAATGACTGTCTCAGCAACCTTTGCTATGAAAGGGAGATTTGAGATGGGTCTATAGTTTGCTAACATGGAAGCGTCCAGTGTTCTATTTTTTAGAAGAGGCTTAATGGCAGCTACTTTAAGAGCTTTAGGAAACTCGCCTGACTGAAGTGAGCAATTGATTATTTGCTGCAAATCAGCTGGCACAGACTTCGCAATAGCTTTGAAAAAAAATCAGGTGGTAATGAGTCAAGACAGTTCAGTGATGGATTTAGCTGCTGAACCGTTTTCTCAAGTTTTTTGGTCAACTGTATCAAATTCTGACATGGTAATAGAGTTTTTCCTGAGTGGCTTCAGATGTAGTATCATCATATCGGGAGGTCCTCTGGGGGGTGCTTCGGGAGTACGGGGTACCGAACCCCCTGATACGGGCTGTTCGGTCCCTGTACGACCGGAGTCAAGAGTTTGGTCCGCATATCCGGCAGTAAGTCGGACTCTTTTTCCGGTGAGGTTGGACTCCGCCAAGGCTGCCCTTTGTCACCGATTCTGTTCATAACTTTTATGGACAGAATTTCTAGGCGCAGCCGAGGCGTAGAGGGGGTCTGGTTTGGTGGCCTCAGTATTGCATCTCTCCTTTTTGCAGCTTATGTGGTTCTGTTGGCTTTGTCAAGCCGTGACCTCCACCTCTCACTGGAGCAGTTCGCAGTTGATTGTGAAGCGGCTGGGATGAGAATCCGCACCTCCAAATCTGAGACTATGGTCCTCAGTCGGAAAAGGGTGGCGTGCCCTGTCCAGGTCGGGGATGAGATCCTGCCCCAAGTGGTGGAGTTCAAGTATCTTGGGGTCTTGTTCACGGGTGAGGGAAGAAAGGAACGGGAGATCGACAAGCGGATCGGTGCAGCATCTGCAGTGATGCGGACTTTGTATCGATCCGTTGTGGTAAAGAAGGAGCTAAGCCGAAAGGCGAAGCTCTCGATTTACCAGTCGATCTACATTCCTACCCTCACCTATGGTCACGAGCTGTGGGTCGTGACCGAAAGAACAAGATCCCGGATACAAGCGGCCGAAATGAGTTTCCTCCGCAGGCTGTCCGGGCTCTCCCTTAGAGATCGGGTGAGAAGCTCGGTCATCCGGGAGGATCTCAGAGTAGAGCTGCTGCTCCTTCACATCGAGAGGAGCCAGATGAGATGGCCGGGGCATCTGATTCAGATGCCTCCCGGACGCCTCCCTGGTGAGGTGTTCCGGGCACGAAACACCAAGAGGAGACCCCGGGGACGACCCAGGACACGCTGGAGAGACTATATCCTTCGGCTGGCCTGGGAACGCCTCGGGATCCCCCCCGGAACAACTGGATGAAGTGGCTGGGGAGAGGGAAGTCTGGGCATCCCTGCTAAAGCTACTGCCCCCGCGACCCGACCTCAGATATGCGGTGGAAAATGGATGGATGGATGGATGGACTGTCTGCCCAAACGTAGATATTTCAGCCCACTTAAAACTGCTGAACAGGTTGGAAACGTGGGTAGGACTAAGTGGAACAGTCCTGAAATTGTTCAGGTCCTACCTGGGGGAAAGGAGTTATTTTGTAACCATTGGAAGTGTTTAATCTCATTAGATGGCAATGACCTATGGGGTCCCTCAAGGGTTAGTTCTTGGACCCCGCCTGTTCAGCCTGTATATGCTACCCTTGGGTCAAATTCTTCAGAACTTTAATTTTGAATATCATAGCTATGCAGATGACACACAATTATATCTAGCGGTGTCTCCAGATGACTACAGTTCAGTTGAGAAGTTGTGTCTAAAACAGATAAATAACTGGGTGAGGCAACATTTTAGTCAATTAAACCACAACAAAACTGAGATAATTGTTTTCGGCAATAAAGAAAAGAGGATTGCTGTGAGTAAATACCTGGAGATACTCTCTTTAAAAACCAAAGACCAAGTCCGAAACCTTGGTTTACTGATAGATTCTGACGTGACTTTCAACAGTCATATCAAATCAATTACTAAAACGGCCTTCTACCATCTGAAGAACATATCCAGATTGAAGGCTTGCATTTGCCAAGCAGACCAGGAGAAGCTCATCCATGATTTTATCTCAAGTAGACTTGACGATTGTAATGGTCTTCTGACTTGACTCCCAAATTATATACTCCCTATAATTATATATATTTTTGGTCACCTTTTTAATGATGATGAGATAAACAACTTGCTCATAAGGAATGGGGCCAAAATACCTGCGGAGAGGTGCAGAAGTCTCATTGAAAGTTACAAACGTCATTTGATTGTCTCAAAAGGTTGTGGAACAAAATATTAAGTTCAGGGTACCATCATTTTTGTCCCGGCCTGTTTCGTGAGTTTGTTTTTTAAAATAATTCTCTTGAACCACAAGTAAAAAGCAGTGTCTGATTTTTAATGGTTAAATTTCATTACATTTTAATTTATTGTTACTCAGGGATCTCGTTTGATATGCGTCCCCCATCTGAGATGTGCCAAAATTACCAAGAGCACATAAAGTATAATCATTCTGTGTCCATGGTCGCACAGCATGGCTTAAAGTATCCCAGCATGTTGCTGGAAATCTGAATGCATTTTTTTTTTTTTTTTGAGACAAGACCTGCCCTGCTATGTGTGTGTTGGTGAGCGAATCAAAGGAGTAATTCACCAAAGTCCAACCAACAGGTGCTAGCCAATTAGAGGCAGAGAAGTGCGGGTTATCATTCAATCAATAAAATGGACAAAACCTTTTTTTCCGGACTCAATACATTTTCATTCTTGTGGTAACACCCGACGCGCAGCTTACGATGCAGCGAGGAACGGCGTTGGCTCCGTAGATGGACACAACAGGGACACTTTCGGGAAAGGTAATTGTGTTTGCTAGCCCGCGAGCTAAGGAGCTAAACAGCTCAGTATGGCTCGCTCTACTGCAGTGATATTGTTTACACATGCAGGGAAAAGTTAACTACAGGAAGTCCTCGATTTACGAACGAGTTCCGTTCCTACACTGGCGACAATTTTCCGCATAAGTCGGATTTCACCGTTAAAGTCGAAATTTACGGCGAAATACTTCTGATACGGGTATTGTCCCATGTGATTGTGACAGCAAGCTCAGTGTGTGTGGGCGTGTGCGTCGATGTGTGAGTGAGACGGGACTGCGAAGGAGGAAGGAGTGCGCGCAGGTGCGAGTGTGTATAGTGGTAAGTGTAGTGACGGTGACCGGGGAAGAGTAGCGATTAGCGGAGGACCCGTTGACGTTGAATGTGCAGAGGAGCTAATAAAGCCATTAAGGCAGCAAATCGGTACTTCGTGCCTTTATTGTTGCCGCCACCCAGCTCAGCTGTGCAACGAGAGAAGGGAGTTAACCCCGAGGAGGACAACCTCGGCCCTGGAGAAGGCATCTCCCCTGCGTCTCCCGACCACGGTCAGGTGACCGTAGCAGGAAAGGTTAACACGTCGTATAAAGAAACTAAAATAGATTAAAATAAAAAAATAAGATGCTGTACTTACCATTACTGCTGAGAGTGTGAAAAAAGGAGGGCGAAAAAGGCAAAGATACTCCCGCCGCACAAACACAGACAAGCACTATGCACTAGCTAAGCAGAAACACTATGGTGCTGGGACAAAATGGCGGAGGAGGCACGGGCGTCGTAAAGTCGAAACGTCGTAGGTCGAGTGCGTCGTAACTCGAGGACTTCCTGTATTACATAAACATAAAAGCCAGTGGCACACGTTATCAATATTCAGCCAATAGCGAGCGAGCGAACGTATTTGATTGACAAAGTCTCACAGTCCTGTAGCCCAGGGGCGGACCTTATTTTACATACGTTTTTTTTAAATTTTTTAATATAAATCATTCAACATTTCTCTGTAGTGTGTCAAATTTACAAGACAATTTTTTGGGCCTCTTTAGCGGGTTAATGACTTTATACTTCTGTGCCAAATGTATAATATTTGCTCAAATTTCGGCCGCCAAAATGTTTCCAAATTCTTGGAATAAGCTTTCACATGACGTGAATGCATTATTTTTGAATAATTGATGTAGGTAATGGTATTATACGTACAGGGATTGCCAAAATGCTTTTCTTTGTTTTTTCCCCCCCAAAATAAAATATTACAGAAATGAAAACTGGGGAGGACTCTGAGACATGGCTTGCCAAGAAACCCAGAAGAGAATGTTCACAAGCTGGGGAGCCCAGTTGCTCTCAGCCTCTTTCAAGAACAACTGATGTGCTACAGCTGGCAGAGGCCAGATCTGTTATTAAAGATTCCAGACAAGATGAACAGAGCTCCAGTGTAAAACGGGATTACAGTGGTGAAGATGAAGAAGGATCCACAAGTTATGTTGTTCAGAGGATATCAACTTTTCTGAGTCAGACAGAGCCATACATCCTGGATATTGATTTGGATTTCTTTTCCTGTAAGAATCCGTTCAAGGAGTTATATACTGAGGTAATTTGGGCTTTTTTAAATTTTTATTTTGTATTTGTGGTTGTGTGGTTAGAAACAGTTTCGTTATCATAATATACTGTATTGTAGGGTGTGATTGTATTCTGAGAGTTTTGATGATAACCATTTTTCTACACTTAAATATGTAGACCAAAATATTTTGTGGGCTTGTTTTAAATTGCATTTTAAATCAGTCAGATCTGTAAGATAAACTAAACTGTCACAAATAAAAATGGCACTGTATAATAATTCAAACTTGCCTTCCAGGATGCAGTAGCATTTTAGTTGGGTTTATGCTGAAAGACATTGAAATCTAATACAAAATTTAGGAGTGGGGGCAATGTAGGACAACTGTAATTCATGTTACTCCTGTTTAGCTAAATTCTGCTTCACCATGTTTCCTTTAGGCTCTGTGCTTAACTATTTGACCTGAGTCTGTCGATCTGAGAGCCCTTCTGGGTTTATATTCTATTAGCATTTCTTTCATGTATTCAGGACCTAAACCATTTTGTGATTTATAGACCAATAGCAGAACTTTAAAATATATTCTAAAGCTGACTGGAAGCCAGTGTAAAGACTTTAGAATTGGAGTAATATACTCTTGACTTCTTTGTTCTGGTCAGAACACGAGCTGCAGCATTCTGAATGAGGTGCAGCTGTTTAATGCTCTTTTGGGGGAGTCCAGTCAGAAGAGCATTCAAATAGTCAAGTCTACTTGAGATAAAAGCATGGATGAGCTTCTCCTGGTCTGCTTGGCACATGCAAGCCTTCACTCTGGATATGTTCTTCAGATGGTACAAGGCCGTTTTAGTAATTGATTTGATATGACTGTTGAAAGTACACCAAGGTTTCGGACTTGGTCTTTGGTTTTTAAAGAGAGTGACTCCAGGTATTTACTAACAGCAATCCTCTTTTCTTTGTTGCCAAAAACAATTATCTCTGTTTTGTTGTGGTTTAATTGAAGAAGATTTTGGCTCATCCAGTTATTTATGTTTTAGACAGTGAACACAACACCTCAATTGGACGAAAGTCATCTGGAGACACTGCTAGATATAACTGTGTGTCATCTGCATAGCCATGATCGTCAAAATTAAAGTTCTGAAGAATTTGACCCAAGGGTAGCATATACAGGCTGAACAGGAGGGGTCCAAGAACTGAAGAACTAATGAAATCCAGCATCTGGTGATGTCTGTGCGTTCTAGGCTTCTGGCTGTAATTGACTACAAAGAATCTGCAACCAAGTATTAAAGTAAAAGTAAAGCGGGAATTTAATATATGATTATGTCCCATTACCTTTGGTCCCTTAATATGTGGAAGGCATCTGTACAAACTGATAATTTTTATACCAGTCACCTGATTTGCATGTAAGTACCCTCAAATTAAATCTTAAAGTCTGCAGTTAAAGCACATATTGTTTGTTTCATTTTAAATCCATTGTGTTGGTGTTTAGAGCCAATAGCCAAAGCAAATCAAAATTACTCGTTGTGTTCTGGTGTAATACCATTGAGATATTTGCAAGCATTTTTTTGTTACCAATCCCCCTATGAAAGGAAATGTAATAGTTGAAAAACAGGTTTTTATAGGCTTCTGATTTCAAAACTGGTTATTCATCAATGTGTTCCGTATACTCTCTATGTAATTACAGTGTATGAGGTAATAGTTCATTTATATGGGTTGTGTTGGAAAATTTATGTCAGAAAAAGATTTGCCACAACAGGTTCACAGTCGTAGCGGCCCTCCAAGGGAAGTCATAACTACGATGTGGCCCGTGACAAAAATGAGTTTAACACCCCTGGCCTAATGGAACTGGGATTTACTTGTAAATTATTATTAGAACTTGTGTTATTGTACATCATAATCGTGTAAACTTTCATTTTTATTTACCATGCAAGATAATTCAGATTTATGTCTCTCTGTCAAGGAGGAATATGCCATCCTTCAGGAACTCTACTGCTTCAGAGGACCTGTTCCTAATGCTAACGAGGTAAGACGTGTGTATATAAAATGCCCTTTAATACAAGTATTGTGGAGATGATGTTGACGAGCCAAGACGAGTTGAATTGGTCACCAGATCCGCCAAAATGGCTCCGCTTCACCGTAGGGACGTCCAGGGTGGAGGCAGAGTCCGGGAAAACCACTGGGGTCGGGGTCTGAGGCTGAGCTAGGAGGACTGATGCTCAGGGGGTTAGGCCAGCTGAGCTGGTACCCAAATAGCCACATGAGCAGGCTCCAGGTTGCCCCCGACAACCACAACAAATTCTGAGACCCAGCCTCCAACGCACAAACGCGCCCATCGTAGCAGTGGGGTTAGAAGCCTATTGTGAAAACGTACTTGCTGATGTCAGATCCTTTGGAATGTCAGACTTGGGAAAGTAGTGTTGTGATGTCTAAATGGGAACGAAATTGCCCACGATGTCCCAGAACACAGTTCATTGAGAGACTGCTGACCCGGGAGCTCCAGTGGTTGGAATAAACTCCCCATGGACACGTAGAGGCTGGCCGTACACAAGCTCAGCAAACAAGGCCAGGAGATTCTCTTTGTGTGCAGAAACAAGGCCGAGCATCACCCATAATAAGCGGTCAGCTCAGTCGCTGCCAGTGAGCCTTGCCCTCATGTCCTGATGAAACCACTCACTGTCCGATGAGAGGTCAGAGGGTGTGCAGAAACGAGCTGCCGAGGCAAGGCAAATGTATTTATATAGCGCAGTTCGTACACAATGTGTGTGTATGAACCCAGTGTGTTTTACCTGACTAAAAGCATTTTAAAAACAAGAGCAAAAAACAAAGTAAAAGAGAGCTTATAAGGAAACAGACTAAAATTACAAAAATATTACAGTGCAAGAAAGGTCATTTAAAAATGGGAAATGCTCAATCTTAAGCATGAGAAAAAAATAATAGTTTTCAAACTGGGCTTAAAAACATTGACACGTGGAGCTGACTTGACTTCTATTGGCAACTTATTCCATTTGAGTGCAGTATAACAGCTAAATGCTACCTCACCATGTTGGCTTTGGACTCTGCTCCAATATTTTGACCTGAGTCTGTAGATCTCCATGAGGATTTCTTTCATGTATTCAGGACCTACACCATTTAGTGATTTATTGACCAGTAGTATTTAGTAATTTATAGACCAGTAGCAGAACTTTCAAGTCAGTTCTATAGCTGACTGGGAGCCAGTGTAGAGACTTTAAAATTTCAGTAATTTGCTCTGATCCCTTTGTTCTGGTCAGACCCCGAGCTGCAGCGTACTGAATGAGCTACAGCTGTTTAATGCTCTTTTGGGGGAGTCCAGCCAGAAGAGCATTAAAATAGTCAAGTCTACTTGAGATAAAAGCATGGATGAGCTTCTACTGGTCTGCTTGGAACATGCAACCTTTCACTCTGTATGTTCTTCAGCTCCTAGATGGCTGTTTTAGTGATTGATTTGATATGACATCTGAAAGTCAGATTGTAATCTATCAGCACACCAAGGTTTCAGACTTGGTCTTTGGTTTTTAAAGAAAGTGACTCTTCCTTTCCTTTCGGCTTGTCCCGATAGGGGTCGCCACAGCGTGTCATCCTTTTCCATGTAAGCCTATCTCTACATCCTCCTCTCTCACACCAACTGCCCCCATGTCTTCTCTCACGACATCCATCAACCTTCTCTTTGTTCTTCCTCAAGCTCTCTTGCCTGGCAGCTCAATCCTCGTCATCCTTCTACCAATATACTCACTCTCTCTCCTCTGGACGTGTCCAAACCATCAAAGTCTGCTCTCTAACTTTGTTTCCAAAACATCTAACCTTGGATGTTCCTCTGATGAGCTCATTTCTAATCCTATCCAACCTATTCACTCCTAGAGAGAACTGCAACATCTTCATTTCCGCCACCTCCAGCTCTGCTTCCTGTTGTCTCTTCAGTGCCACTGTCTCTAATCCGTACATCATGGCTGGCCTCACCTCTGTCTAATAAACCTTGCCGTTCATCCTAGCAGAGACTCTTCTGTCACATAACACACCCGAGGTAACTTCCTCCACCCGTTCCAACCTGCTTGGACCCGTTTCTTCACTTACTTACCACACTCCTCACCATTGCTCTGGGCTGTTGACCCAAAGTATTTGAAGTCCTCCACCCGAGCTATTTCTTCTTCCTGTAGCCTCACTCTTCCCCCTCCACCCCTCTCATTCATGCACATATATTCTGTCTTACCTTGACTAATCTTCATTCCTCTCATTTCCAGTGCATGCCTCCACCTTTCTAACTGTTCCTCCACCTGCTCACTGCTTTCACTGCAGATCACAATGTCATTTGCAGACATCATGGTCCACGGGGATTCCTGTTCTGCTGACCTCATACATGTCCTGTACTATTCTAACATACTTCTCTGCCACTCCAGACATCCGCATGCAGTACCAAAGTTCCTCTCTGGGTCCTCTGTCATAGGCTTTCTCTAGATCCACAAAGACACAATGTAGCTCCTTCTGACCTTCTCTGTACTTTTCCATCAACATCCTCGAGGCAAATAATGTGTGTGGTACTCTTTCTAGGCATGAAACCATACTGTTGCTTGCAAATGCATCTGTCCTGAGTCTAGCTTCCACTACTCTTTCCCATCACGTCATTGTGTGGCTCATCAACTTTATTCCTCTATAGTTCCGACAGCTCCACATATCACCCTTGTTCTGAAAAATGGGCACCAGCAACATTTCCTCCATTCCTCAGGCATCTCACCCGCTATAAGTCTGTTGAACAAGCTGGTCTAAAACTCCACAGCACCCTCTCCTAGATGGTTCAATACCGCCACAGGTATGTCATTATGACCAACTGCCTTTCCATTTATCATCCTCTTTGATGACTTTCTAACTTCCCCCTTACTAATCATTGCCACTTCCTGGTCCACCACACCTCTTCTACTCTTCCTTCTCTCTCATTTTCATCTTTCATCAACTCCTCAAAGTATTTTTTCACTATCCAGCACACTACAGGCACCAATCAACACATTTCCATCTGTATCCTGAATCACCCTAACCTGCTGCACATCCTTCCCATCTCTATCCCTCTGTCTGGCCAGCCTGAAGAGATCCTTTTCTCCTTCTTTAGTGTCCAACCTGGCGTACATGGCTCTTGTGTGGTCTTTGCCACCTCTACCTTTGCCCTACGTCGCATGTCAATGTATTCCTTGTCCCACTTCTTAGCTAACCTCTTTCCTTGTATGATTTCCTGTACTTTGAGGTTCCACCACCAAGTCTCCTTCTCCCCTTTCCTGCCTGAAGATACACGAAGTACTCTCCTGCCTGTCTCTGTGATCACCTTGGCTGTAGTGGTCCAGTCTTCTGGAAGGTCCTCCTGTCCACCGAGAGCCTGTCTCACCTCTTCCCGAAAAGCTGCACAACACTCTTCCTTTCTCAGCTTCCAGCACATGGTTCTCTGCTCTGCCTTTGTCTTCTTAATCTTCCTCCCCACCACCATAGTCATCTTACACACCACCATCCTATGCTTACTAGCCACACTCTCCCCTACCACTACCTTACAGTCAGTAACCTTCACATTACATTGTCTGTACAAGATGTAATCCACCTATGTGCTTGTACCTCCACTCTTGTAGGTTAGTTTATGTTCCTGCCTCTTCTGGGGGGAAAAAAAAGTGTTCACTACAGCCATTTCCATCCTTTTTGCTTCCCACCAAATTTCTTTCCTGGATGCTGTACTTACCCATTACTTCTTCATCTCCCCTGTTTCCTTCACCAACATGTCCTTTACAATCTGCACCAATCACACCTCACTCTCTGTCTGGGATGCTCAGAACCGCTTCATCGAGCTCCTTCCACAATTCCAGGTCTGCACTGTAGGCAGGTCAGTCTAGTACCCGTACTTATTTACTACGAAGCCATGCTCTTGTAACATGTGCAGAATGTGGTTTGGCATTGTCTTTCTGAAATAAGCAGGGGCGTCCATGAAAAAGACATTGCTTCGATGGCAGTATATGTTTCTCCAAAACCTGTATGTACCTTTCAGCATGAATGGTGCCTTCACAGATGTGTGTGTTACCCATGCCATTGGCACTAACAAAGCCCCATACCATCACAGATCCTGGCTTGTAAACTTTGCGTCCATAACAGTCCGGATGGTTCTTTTCCTCGTTGGCCCGGACACGACTTCCACAATTTCCAAAAACAATTTAAAATGTGGACTCGTCGGACCACAGAACACTTTTCCACTTTGCATCAGTTCATCTTAGATGAGCTCGGGCCCAGAGAAGCCGCCGGCATTTCTGGGTGTTTTTGATAAATGGCTTTTGTTTTGCATAGTAGAGTTTCAAGTTGCATTTATGGATGTAGCGCTGAACTGTTTTTACTGACATTGGTTTTCTGGAGTGTTCCTGAGCTCATGTGGTGAGATCATTTACCCATTGATGTTGGTTTTTGATGCAGTGCTGCCTGAGGGATCGAAGGTCACGGGCATTCAATGTTGGTTTTCGGCCTTGCCGATTACATGGAGTGATTTCTCCAGTTTCTGTGAACCTTTTGATGATGATATAGACCGTAGATGATGAAATCCCTAAATTCCTTCAATTGTATGTTGAGGAACATTGTTCTTAAACTGTTCGACTATTTTCTCACGCAGTTGTTCACGAAGAGGTGAACCTCGACCCATTTTTGCTTGTGAATGACTGAGCAATTCACGGAAGCTCCTTTTACACCCAATCATGGCACCCACCTGTTCCCAATTAGCCTGTTCACCTGTGGTATGTTCCAAAAAGGTGTTTGATGAGCATTTCTCAACTTTTTTTCTTTTGAGCATTTCTCAACTTTCTTTTTTTTTTTTCACCTGTCCCAGCTTTTTTGGAATGTTTTGGAGCCATCAAATTTTAAGTTAATGATTATTTGCTAAAAACAATAAAGTTTAACAGTTTTAACATTAAATATCTTGTCTTGGTAGTGTATTCAATTAAATATAGGTTGAACATGATTTGCAAATCATTGTATTCTGTTTTAATTTGTTTAACACAACGTCCCAACTTCATTGGAATTGGGGTTGTACATAACACCCTGAATTTCAAGTTTCAGCCTCATCACTCGGTCTGATACTCTTTTTACTCAAAGACATTCTTCGCTAACTCTTCCTTTAGAATAACCACTCCTCCATTTCTCTTCCCAGCTACACCATGGTAAAGTAATTTAAACCCTGCCCCTAAACTTCTAGCCTTACTGCCTTTCCACCTGCTCGCCTGTACTCACAATATATCAACTTTTCTCCTAAACATCATGTCAACCAACTCCCAAGATTTTCCTGATATAGTCCCAACATTCAAAGTCCCCAAATTCAATTCTAGGGTCTGTGCTTGCCTCTTCTCTTTCTGTCTAAGAACCCGGTTTCCACCTCCGTCTTCAACCCACAGTAGCTGAATTTCCACGGGCGCCCTGTAGGTTAACGGCGCTGGGGACGGACATTGTTAACACGGGCCACGACCGATCCGGTATGGAATTCTTTAGATGAACACTCATACAGTATTTGTTTGGCAAAGTTTTTAGCTGGATGCCCTTCCTGACGCAACCCTCTGCATTTATCTGGGTTTGGGACCGGCCTACAGTTTGCACTGGCTTGTGCCCCCCATAGGGCTGCATTTTTAAAGAAAGTGACTCCAGGTATTTATTAAGGACTGTTCCATATCATCCTACCCAAGTTTCCAACATCAGGACATAATGAATGCCTGTGCCACCTCTGTTGAGGTAGGAGAGGGCAAGGGAATAGAATGCACATCGTTGTGAGGAATGAAAGGAAGGAAACCGGAGTACCCTGAGAAAACCCACGCAGACACGGGGAGAACAGGCAAACTACACACAGGCAAGGCCGGATTCGAACCCAGGTCCTCAGAACTGTGATAACCAGTCATCCACCTTGCCGCCCGAAGCCCATATCCTCTTTTCTCATTTTGATCCCCACATTTTATAGAAGCAAGCTAGAATTGTTCCAATGAATAGGACGTGTGAATTATTATACCATTTGTGGCTGATACCCAAAGCTCAATCATTACGCTGCTAAAAGATTAAATGCATTTAAATGTTCTTACTGTTAAAATTGTTAACACGATTATGTTTGTGTCCACATGTCCAGGACGAGCTTGATGAGTGTGTGGATCGTCGTATACGTCAGTTAGAGGACTTAGAAGCAGCATTCGCTGATCTGCTAGAAGATGATCGAGAAGAGATTGTTACACATTGGGTCAGGAAACTTGGGTGAGCTTACTGTTTTTCTCAACATTTCCAACATGTTATCTCTTTCTTGAGTTTTGATAATTTCGACATTTTCCTCAGATTTAGTGGCAGTCAAAAGTCAGTTAAGTTGTTAAGCTCAGGAGTGTCGTACATGTTTTCATTGTGGACCACATGGCAGTTTCAACATTGTTAATTATGCTATAAAAACACTAATACAGGGATCAAGCCTGACAGTGAATGGCGAAAAGCCACAGATAATTGTAGCCCATTATAACTGCATTGGGGGAAAAAAAAGCAGTTTAAAACCAAAACATTTTTGAATAAGCGGGAATATACCGCCAATAAGCCTTTCCGGGGTTGGTTCCCCCCAAAATGAAAAAAAAAGTAGTTATTTATTTATTTTTATTTTTTTAAATCCACAAATAAGTGAATCCGCCGGTGCCAAACTGCGAGTATCTAAATTGTATCGGCATTACCACATTACCGGTAACTAGGCTTTACACAATCTGGATTTTTGGGGCCGATCAGCAAGTTTTAAAAAACAATCACCGATCCGACCACAAGATTGAGCAATGTGTCTATTTACATCACTTGTTCATTTATTGTATATACTTGTGTACTGTATACTGAGTACTGTATCTTCAAATGTATTCTCTAGCATTTTAGATAAAAGCTAAAACATCAATGACCTCTGGGGGGTATTCAAGGATTTGCCACTGACATAACTTTAGTTCAAATCAACATTACAACATGACAGAAATAATGGGTGCTAACTTACTGTAATTAAATTACTTTGTTGCAATTAAATTAATAAATACTGTTAATGACATGATTACTCTAACTTTCTCACTGTTTGGACAGGTGTTGTTCAGAGAATGCTTAAGTTTTTGTTTTTTTTTGTTTTTTTTTCACACTGCATTGCTTGAACCCGGCATCCTCCTCCTCGTGTATATTCTTCAGGTGCCTGATCAAATTTGTGTTGAAGCATTTAGATGACGTTCCCCACAACATACTTCAGTTGTGCACAGACTGCAAATAACTTACGTGTTGTTTGTCTGAGACACTGCAAAATTGTCCCACACCGATGTTTTTAACACTGTGTTTTTAACGGACAAGATTGAAAAACACTTTATTGGCCATCGGATAGTTACAGTACTACGCCACAAGACACGTGACAAGGCTAAAAATAAACTAGCTTTTGGATTCATATGCGACGCGGAGTTAAATGTCTTGTCCGGAGCCGATCAATGACGTCATGGAGCAATGTGTACCATTTACATGACTTGTTCATTTATTGTATATACTTGTGTACTGTATACTGAGTACTGTATCCATCCTTCCATCCATCCATCCATTTTCTGTACTGCTTATCCTCACTCGGGTCGCGAGCGTGCTGGAGCCCATCCCAGCTCAAAATTATTCTCTAGCATTTTAGACAAAAGTTAAAACATCAATGACCTCAAGGAGGCATTCAAGGATTGGCCACTGACATATGTTTAGGTCAGGTCAACATTACAACATGACAGAAATAATGGGTGCTAACTTACTGTAATTAAATTACTTTGTTGCAATTAAATTACTTTAATAAATACTGTTATTGACACGCTTACTCTAACTTTCTCACTGTCCCGGGCTATATGGACGGGGGTTCTCCAGATTTTGCGTCGGTTTGGCTTTTCCTTTTTTATTTCCACCACGCTGCGTTGCTTGAACGCGGCATGCTCCTCCTTGTGTACATTCTTCAGGTGCCCGATCAAATTTGTTGTGTTGAAGCATTTAGATGACGTTCCCCACAACGTACTTCAGTTGTGCACAGACTGCAAATAACTTACGTGTGGTTTGTCTGAGACACCGCAAGTCCCACACCGATGACGTGTTTTTTCACCAACAAGATTGAAAAAACTTTATTGGGCATCACATAGTTACAGTACTGCGCCACAAGACACGTGACGAGGCTAAAAAGAAATTAGCTTTTGGATTCATACGCGACAAAGACGTGGAGTTAAATGTCTTGTGCGGAGCCGATCAATGACGTAATTGATCGGATCGGCGAATTATGACATGAAAGCTGATCAGCATAAAATGCTAATTATCGGCCGATACTGATCAGATCGGCGTAAAGTCTACCGGTAACCTTTCATTGACCAGTGACTCTCCGTGCTGTGTTTTTGTTTTTATGTCTCAAAATTATTTTCTGTCAAATGGCTATCTGTTGTCGTACTAGAGTGGACCAACTACCGGAGATAAATTCCATGTGCGTTGATGACATACTGTACTTGGCAAATAAAGATGATTCTGATTCTGATGCGGGGGTCCACTGTAATGTTGACTAAAAAAGGAATTTCTTACCAGCACCGACTCCTCTTTACCTCAATTTAGGAAGGTCCTTACAGATTTGCAGGAGCATTTTGGGGGTCGTCAAATGCCGTCAGGGGCCCCTCGCTGTCGGGTCGCAATCAGCCTCAAACCAGGCAGGAGGATGTCCGAGAAAGCAGATTCACGGTCAACTTTAATGTCTGAAATTGGTGATAACCTTAAACCTGCAGAGCCTTCTCTGAGAGGAATTCTTGACACCCTACAGAATTTCAGAAGAAGAAAGAAAACCTACTTGGAGCAGTGGATAGTCTGATCACAATTAGTTTATTAATAAAAAGCAAAGAGGTTACAAAAGTGCAGCAAGTCTGTATCCCTGGGGGACGGATAGAACAAAACTGACAGGAACAGGAAAGAGAAGACACCCTTGAGCTTAATCTTTTAGTATTTCCAAAACTCCTCCTCCTCATGTAAAAGTGTGGCATTTCTCTTCACAATATTCAGTAACAGTTTGGCCTTCCTATACACAAAATCCCGTAAACATCCAAGTATTTCTAGAGGAAAATGTTTCCAAAATAAATACGAAATTCTGCACATTGGGGGTCATTGTATCAAATAATGTGACAGACATTCCCTGACTTTCCCCAGCAGTGTCTCAGAATAACAGCAAACATTCACAAATTGTGATAGTAAAGGCAATTTTTATTGTATGTTTTCAAGCCGTAAGGAGAAGAAGAGGGATAAAAAGTAAAAAACAACAGCAACTTTAGTCACAGGAACCTTGAGCTGCTTCGGGATGGTCTTATAGCCTTTACCTTTAACATGGTTCTCTAATTTTCTTTCTAATCTAAACTCTCCGCTTCCTCAGGTCATTGTTGAGTATGGTACACACCATGTCACCAAACTGCACAGTGATTATGTGTCACCCTTTAAATAGGCAGACTGACTGATTATAAGTTGGAAGACACCTGTGATACTAATTAGAGGACACATGTCCCTATGCTCAAAATATTTTCAATCTTTTCTATGGGGTACCATCATTTTTGTCCAAGCTTGTTTCATGCGTTGATTTTTGTAAAAATAATTCTGCTGAACCACAGTTCAAAAGCAATGTCTGATTTTCAGTGGTTAATTTTCATTAATTTTTTATTCATTATTACTTTTGTCAGATTCAAGTATTTTCTGTAACCACTGTGGGTTTTTCTTTCATTAACAAAGGGGTACCAATAATTTTGTCCACGTGTGTATGTTATTTATTGACATTTACATTAGCAGCCATTTACATTAACTCAGTTGAATTTTTCTCCTTTATTTATACTTTTCACCCTTATTTGCCATTTAGTTTTCTTTTTGCATCATACTAAACCATTTGCACTATTGCAGCATTTTGACAGAGGTTTTTATAGGAGATAATTGATTATTTTGCTGTTTGTTCACGATGCTGGCTACGGTATGCATGATGTTTGCCTACACATGCGATGAGCTAATAGGCTTCCAATACGGGGTTGGCGTCTCTACGGTATGCATCCAGGACGAAATATGGAAAAAGTTTTTATTGAGGAAAGCGATCTGGCAAAGTTACAGAGAGAATTGAGAGGGCCAGGAGATTTTACCCATTCTTTCCAACTGCCAACAGAACGACAAGCTATTGGCTTAGCTAACAGCCAGCAGGCTAACACGGAGTGCAGCGTCTTGTTTTCTAAAACCGAAACATTCCTGAGAGGGAATACAGTATTTCACCTCATCATGCCCTAGCCATTCCTAAATCTCATCAAAGCCTGCCCGGTACCAGTTACCAGATCGTCTGAGTAACTTCAGCCCCGCTGCAACTAACCTCCTCAGGTTTGTCAGGCCAAGGCGAATCTACAGCTGTTGAGAAAAATACCTCTCACCCAGGCGTGGCCCAGCTGACAGGACACCCACCAATAGGGATGCATGAGAACTATTTTTTTCACCAAGACTATCGTTTTTTTCATGGTTTATATCAGGAGTCTTGAACAATTTCCAGGCCAAGGCCCCCCAACTGATGGAAAGCTGGAGCAAGGATGCCCTACCTATGTATATTGTATATAAATGTGTTTGTATCAAACTGGATTTATAACAAAATGCCATTTATTCATATAAAATATAATTAAAATAGTATTATACGAACATATCATTTATTATATATCACGTCTTCAACATGTAATGTAATATAAGAATAAAAGAATGCCTTTTTATTGTCACTATACACAACTACAATATGATTGAGATTAGATACAATGTATAAATGTAATTTGTTATTGTGGAATCCATCCAAGAAATCACATTTCATAAGGTTGTGTTTGCCAATAAAAATGTTGCTTTTGTAGTGCAAACTGTTAAAACGTACATCCATCCATTTTCTGTTCTGCTTTATCCTCACAAGGGTCGCGGGCGTGCTGGAGCCTATCCTAGCTATCTTCGGGCGAGAGGCGGGGTACACCCTGAACTGGTCGCCAGGCAATCGCAGGGCACATATAAATAAACAACCGTTCGCGCACACATTCACACCTAAGGGCAATTTAGAGTTTCCAATCAACCTACCATGCATGTTTTTGGGATGTGGGAGGAAACAGGAGTGCCCGGAGAAAACCCACACAGGCACGGGGAGAACATGCAAACTCCACACAGGCGGGGCCGGGATTTGAACCCCGGTCCTCAGAAACGTTAGGCAGATGTCCTAACCAGTTGTCCACTGTGCAGCCCTGTTAAAAAAAAAATTGTCAGTGTGAAACATCTTCTCTTTCAGGATCGTTTGGTATGCCAATGTAAAGGCCTCTTTGTACTCCCGCGGTCGTGCGGCCGCAGACGCCTGCATTGCGTCACGTGACCGACGAATTGCCCCGCGCGGCCCCTCTGCGTAGCTTGCCGCGCACACGGCAAAAATAGTTGCTGCGCGTCGAACGCCGCGGAGATCATCTCTCGTAATTGGTCCGTTTTAGTCACATGCTGTGATGACGTACTCAGCGTGCCGCTTGGTTCTACATACCATCTACGCCGCTGCCTTCTCGATCGCTTTTGCAGCATAATTACACGTATCATCTGGTCATCTAGGTCAATTTGTTCTAGCAGACACTTCCACGGTTGCCATTGTTGTTGCTTTGTTCGTTGTTACTGAAAGGAAAGTAAAAACGGCTACCAGAAATGGCCAAAAAAATGCAGAGGAAATGCCCCCCTGTAGTGTCCTAGCTAATACCAGCCGTAGCAACACCCCCGACTTGGAGGTGAACTGCAGTACATTTTCAAAACTGGATAGCCGCAGTGACATCAGCGCCGTCCGCGCGAGTATGAAGAAGCCTTAAGAGCCTCTTCCCACTCATAGGCGATCTTTGACGTATTCTCTCGGTAGAAGTCAAGCTAGTCATCATCTCGTCACAATAAAAGTGAATTCTGAAAACGGCTTATACCACGTTGAATTGTGCTGTAACCGTTTACATATTTTACTAGATCTATCTGATATTTGTATCAACACCAGAGACCTCCATAAAAGCAAGAACGAACCCCACGTGTATGGCGATTTCTTTATTAGTTTGCCGGCTGTCTCTCGTCACATACTTAGGTGAATGAACTTCTCTCATTTGTTTCTGCTCAAAACTTGAATAATACACAATTTGTTTTTAAACAGTATAAGAACGGGTGATTGTTAATGTTTATTTTGAAACATTTGAATTTGTGGCTGAGCGAAGAGTGCCGGGGACTGGGCGGTATTGCTCCTGAGCAAGTCGGCAGAAGCGCGTCATTTGTAGATACGGACGCGCGCTGGCCCCGTCAAATGAATGACGGCCATTGTGTGTTTTGATGTGAATTCCATTTGTAGGTGAACCAATTTATTATCCAGTGAGCGAACGTTGCAAAGGAAAATGTCTAGGAGCGGTGTTCTGCAGGGGTTAGCGTTTACCTTAGCTGTTAGTCCACCGTGACAACTGTGCTTCTGCATGCAGCCAAACCTCCCGCGCTTGCTCCTGTGTTGGCTTGGGCTGCTATGCGAGTCCACTACTTCGGGTCTTGCGGAGAGCTGCTCTCCAAAGGACGCGAGCGTCGTAGTTACGAGCTCAAAGTCACTGGATGCTCGTAATTTCAGCAAGTGCTGGCGATTATATGCTAATTTACTGCGGATATTGACTGTTTTTGGTGTTGTAGGTGAATGTTGGGACTATGACAGGAAAATCCCGGGAGTTGGTTGACATGATGATTAGGAGAAAGGTTGATATATTGTGTGTCCAGGAGACCAGGTGGAAAGGCAGTAAGGCTAGAGGTTTAGGGGCAGGGTTTAAATTATTTTACCATGGTGTAGATGGGAAGAGAAATGGAGTCGGGGTTATTTTAAAAGAAGAGTTGGCTAAGAATGTCTTGGAGGTGAAAAGAGTATCAGATCGAGTGATGAGGCTGAAATTTGAAATTGAGGGTGTTATGTGTAATGTGATTAGTGGCTATGCCCCACAGGTAGGATGTGACCTAGAGGTGAAAGCGAAATTCTGGAAGGACCTAGATGATGTAGTTCTGAGCATCCCAGACAGAGAGAGAGTCGTAATTGGTGCAGATTGTAATGGACATGTTGGTGAAGGTAATAAGGGTGATGAAGAAGTGATGGGTAAGTACGGTATCCAGGAAAGGAACTTGGAGGGACAGATGGTGGTAGACTTTGCAACAAGGATGCAAATGGCTGTAGTGAACACTTTTTTCCAGAAGAGGCACGAACATAGGGTGACCTACAAGAGCGGAGGTAGAAGCACACAGGTGGATTACATCTTGTGCAGACGATGTAATCTGAATTAGGTTACCAACTGTAAGGTAGTGGTAGGGGAGAGTGTGGCTAGACAGCATAGGATGGTGGTGTGTAAGATGACTCTGGTGGTGGGGAGGAAAATTAGGAAGACAAAGGCAGAGAAGAGAACCATGTGGTGGAAGCTGAGACAGGACGAGTGTTGTGCAGCTTTTCGGGAAGAGGTGATACAGGCTCTCGGTGGACGGGAAGAGCTTCCAGAAGACTGGACCACTGCAGCCAAGGTGATCAGAGAAGCAGGCAGGAGAGTACTTGGTGTATCTTCTGGCAGGAAAGGAGAGAAGGAGACTTGGTGGTGGAACCTCACAGTACAGGAAATCATACAAGGAAAACGGTTAGCTAAGAAGAAGTGGGACACTGAGAGGACCGAGGAGAGGCGAAAGGAATACATTGAGATGCGACACAGGGCAAAGGTAGAGGTGGCAAAGGCAAAACAAGAGGCATATGATGACATGTATGGCAGGTTGGACACTAAAGAAGGAGAAAAGGATCTATACAGGCTGGCCAGACAGAGGGATAGAGATGGGAAGGATGTGCAGCAGGTTAGGGTGATTAAGGATAGAGATGGAAATATGTTGACTGGTGCCAGCAGTGTGCTAGGTAGATGGAAAGAATACTTCGAGGAGTTGATGAATGAGGAAAATGATAGAGAAGGGAGAGTAGAAGAGGCAAGTGTGGTGGACCAGGAAGTGGCAATGATTAGTAAGGGGGAAGTTAGAAAGGCATTAAAGAGAATGAAAAATGGAAAGGCAGTTGGTCCTGATGACATTCCTGTGGAGGTATGGAAGCATCTAGGAGAGGTGGCTGTGGAGTTTTTGACCAGCTTGTTCAATAGAATTCTAGTGCGTGAGAAGATGCCTGAGGAATGGAGGAAAAGTGTACTGGTGCCCATTTTTAAGAACAAAGGTGATGTGCAGAGCTGTGGCAACTATAGAGGAATAAAGTTGATGAGCCACACAATGAAGTTATGGGAAAGAGTAGTGGAGGCTAGACTCAGGACAGAAGTGAGTATTTGCGAGCAACAGTATGGTTTCATGCCTAGAAAGAGTACCACAGATGCATTATTTGCCTTGAGGATGTTGATGGAAAAGTACAGAGAAGGTCAGAAGGAGCTACATTGTGTCTTTGTAGATCTAGAGAAAGCCTATGACAGAGTACCCAGAGAGGAACTGTGGTACTGCATGCGGAAGTCTGGAGTGGCAGAGAAGTATGTTAGAATAATACAGGACATGTACGAGGGCAGCAGAACAGCGGTGAGGTGTGCTGTCGGTGTGACAGAAGAATTTAAGGTGGACGTGGGACTGCATCAGGGATCAGCCCTGAGCCCCTTCCTTTTTGCAGTGGTGATGGATAGGCTGACAGATGAGGTTAGACTGGAATCCCCGTGGACCATGATGTTTGCAGATGACATTGTGATCTGCAGTGAATCAGGGAGCAGCTGGAGGAACAGTTAGAAAGATGGAGGCATGCACTGGAAAGAAGAGGAATGAAGATTAGCCGAAGTAAAACAGAATATATGTGCATGAATGAGAGGGGTGGTGGGGGAAGAATGAGGCTACAGGGAGAAGAGATGGCAAAGGTAGAGGACTTTAAATACTTGGGGTCAACCGTCCAGAGCAATGGTGAGTGTGGTCAGGAAGTGAAGAAACGGGTCCAAGCAGGTTGGAACGGGTGGAGGAAGGTGTCAGGTGTGTTATGTGACAGAAGAGTCTCTGCTAGGATGAAGGGCAAAGTTTATAAAACAGTGGTGAGGCCAGCCATGATGTATGGATTAGAGACAGTGGCACTGAAGAGAAAACAGGAAGCAGAGCTGGAGGTGGCGTAAATGAAGATGTTGAGGTTCGCTCTCGGAGTGACCAGGTTGGATAAAATTAGAAATGAGCTCATCAGAGGGACAGCCAAGGTTCGATGTTTTGGAGACAAAGTTAGAGAGAGCAGACTTCAATGGTTTGGACACGTCCAGAGGAGAGAGAGTGAGTATATTGGTAGAAGGATGATGAGGATGGAGCTGCCAGGCAAGAGAGCTAGAGGAAGACCAAAGAGAAGGTTGATGGATGTCGTGAGGGAAGACATGATGGCAGTTGGTGTTCGAGAGGAGGATGCAGGAGATAGGCTCTCATGGGAAAGGATGACGCGCTGTGGCGACCCCTAACGGGACAAGCCGAAAGGAAAAGAAGAAGAGGTGAGGTGGATTTTTTTTTGCCTCTGGTTCTGTGCCGCTGGTCCCCCGGGAGAACACCAGCTTCCATTGGGCTGGAATGAATGAAGACTTTTGGGCTAATTAAATTTATTGAACAAGCCTTAGTGTCATAGCAGCTCCTTACAAAGCCAGAACAAGGAAAAAAGCCCCTGAAACTCTTGGACGCCAGTTTATAAAGGTTTAATTATCTGGGCATGGAATTAACCCAGCCCCTGTGTTTAACCGGACTGATGGTCCCTGTGACCATATTTGGAGGGTTCTGCTGGCCACAAGGTGGCACTCTGTGTCCATGAAATACCCACCCGCCTGCTGGCATCCAAAAGACGGACCAGCGGAACAGATGGTACACTTATCACGTAAGATGCAAAACAGACCTCTTTGAAGACTCGAACCCCTGTTGTAAACCAAAGACAGGTTATTGTTTGAAAAGAGAAGGATAGCCCTAATAAACGCACAAATGGCCGTAGGAATTCCTTTGAAGTAGAAAACAAAGAAAATATGGTTGGCTTGATTACTGTGCTCAAAATACTTGGTCCTCTCAAAACAATTCTGACTTCAGTATACAACAAATATACAACATATTCCTCCCTTTAATGAGATCCCCGAACTCATTACAAAACATAGAAGCAGCAACTGACACCTGGCAAGAAACAACAAACCAGCGTTAGCCCAAAAAAGTTAAACTATTACCATAATTTCTCGTGTATAATGCGCAAAATTCTGGAAAACCCTTCTACCTATGTATAATGCATTTTTACAATGCATGATTTTGCTTCTACCCATATGATCAAAACATGAAGTACTATCTGTATTTTGTTAGTTTTTTTCAAATAATTTTTCTGGTTAAGCACTTTATTTGAACACAATCTTTTTTTTAATTTAGTTGCTCTTATTTTGAAATTCACAGCCCTACTTTTATTTAGTAAATAAAACACACAATTGTGCTCCTATGTTTGATTTGCCAGGCTGAATTTGTAAGACGGGTACAATTCTTTAAAGAAAACATGAACCAGGCCAAACATTTAATTTTATTTTAATGGGATTAAAATTAAACGGTTAAGGATTCCAAAAAAGCATGATCATTGAACAAAACATAACCATAAAGAAATTAATGATGGTTGTTGTTCAGTCATCAGTCATATTAAAAAATAAATAAATAAATAAATTTAAAAAAATTTAATTCACAAATTCTGCCAGGGTATGTAAACTTATGGGCACAACTGTACATATATTCGTACCCCTGCCATATTGGAATGAAAGTGTAGGCTACACTTTTTTTTATAACAACTCGGTGGTGGTGGAATTTTGGAATGAAAGTGTACAGCTTTTTCATAACCACTCGGTGGCGGCATACATTTATAAAATGTTTTTTTTTAAAAAATATTATTATTTTTTTTTAATTTTCTCCTATACCTATGTATAATGCGCACTATTGACTTTTGACAATTTTTTTGGGGAAAAAAATGCACATTATACACGAGAAATTACGGTATCTACAATTTGGAAGAATCTACTTGATCAAGAAAGCCTATACTGCTCCAGGGCATCTACTTAAGGTTAACTATTAAATAGGAAAAGCAACTACCATATTAAGGTCGAATTGCTCCCTGCGCCCCCTCGTCATCCCGAGGCCTCACGTGAGTGAGTACCAAACAGCCAAATGAACCAAATTTCCTACACGCGAACAATAACAACATGAAGCTAGGCAACCCTAAATTTATGCATTTGTATGTGCAGCCTCGTGGGCGCGGTTTCGCGGCTTCCTGTCGAAAAACTCTTAAGAGAAGAGTAAAAGAGAGAGTGCCATGATAAGTCTCCTTCAGAGCCGCCGTCCAGCCAAATGCCCAAGGGGACCCTTACACGGACGACAAAGCATAAATAAAAGAATAATAAAAACATCGAAATGAAGGAAATAAAAACAGTTGATACACCAAAAATACAACTGTGGAAGCCAACATATCAAAATACACAAACATAAATCAGAATCAAAATTCCTAATGGTGGTCTCCCTCCATATAGTGTACAGTTTGTGACATTGATGGAGAATGTCTCATCCAAATTCTGGACCGTCCTGTCCAGGGACCGCTGTCCGTAATCACAGTCCATGAACAAGTCCCAGAGTCCAGGTTTGTACAAGCGGGACCCCGAACAGCTCCAGAACACTTCTGTAAAAACAAAAACATCTGCCAGTATTTTACGACAAAATCAAACATAATGCAACAAATTGTCAAATGGATATCCAACAATACATCATATGGAGGGAAGTCACGTCCACAGGGCTCATGGGGAGTCATTTGGTCCTTCTCATCAAGTTGCCAACCCCCAGCTATCAATACAATTACCCATTTGTAGGTCGGAGGAGCTTGTAATTTTATACACATTATCAATCATAACCCACATAAAACACCGAGGTATTACCAATGTCAAAGCATTTTTCCACATGGATATGCCGAATTGGGCGGCACGGTGGCCGACTGGTTAGAGCGTCAGCCTCACAGTTCTGAGGACCCGGGTTCAATCCCCGGCCCCGCCTGTGTGGAGTTTGCATGTTCTCCCCGTGCCTGCGTGGGTTTTCTCCGGGTACTCCGGTTTCCTCCCACATCCCAAAAACATGCATGAATTGGAGACTCTAAATTGCCCGTAGGCATGACTGTGAGTGCGAATGGTTGTTTGTTCCTATGTGCCCTGCGATTGGCTGGCAACCAGTTCAGGGTGTACCCCGCCTCCTGCCCGATGACAGCTGGGATAGGCTCCAGCACGCCCGCGACCCTAGTGAGGAGAAGCGGCTCAGAAAATGGATGGATGGATGGAGGGAAGTCACGTCCACAGGGCTCATGGGGAGTCATTTGGTCCTTCTCATCAAGTTGCCAACCCCCAGCTATCAATACAATTACCCATTTGTAGGTCGGAGGAGCTTGTAATTTTATACACATTATCAATCATAACCCACATAAAACACCGAGGTATTACCAATATCAAAGCATTTTTCCACAAGGATATGCCGAATTGCTCAATACCGCCCTTGCATTGTCCTCAGCCTCCAAACCAATGTGGACATGACTCCTTTGTGTACCACCGCTGAACATTACTCTTATGAAAACAAACTAGTAAAAAGGCATGGTTGTACAAAAGGACTCGACTTCCAATCTAAACAATTCACAATAGTTACCACTGGATAGGCATCTTGTACAGTGGACCCCACCTCTACCGGTTCACCATGAGATTCAATCTCTTTTAATAACGGCAATTGTGCTTTGTCTCCCGGCATTAGAACGCCAACCGACCTAAGGATCATAGCCTTCACAAACGTGAGTAGCAATGTGCAGAAGCAAAACATCACACACAAAGCCAAAACGAGCGCTGCTAAAATTTGAACACTGCACCCATAGGCCCAAACCTGTCCTATAACCAGAATTGGCTGACCAGCCTGCTTCAGCCGAAGGGCCAAAAGCATCTCTAATAACCTTTAACGCTTCACTATACTGGTCATATTATCTGTGTTATCTGGTATCAAAGTGTAACATAACAAGCATCTCCTGTCAAATTCAGAAAAACACACAAACCTCCCTGCTTAGCCAAAATGTAGTTGTGCCATATCATGTTTAAGCAAAGTTAGTCTATGGCTAGTCAAATTTCTTAATCCTTTCATTAGCAAATCCCTGCTAAGTGTACGTTATATTATCAATATGATCAGCCAAAAATGTAACTCCATACCATGGAAAAAATCCAATGCCCCATTTCTCTCCTAGACTAATTCCAATGATATGCCTCTAATTTATGGAACTGCGCCAATTCTCTCTTAGTCCTGGTACCTTTAACTCCAACAACTTTAACTCAAACGTTAAATATGAGTGTTGCATGGGGCTGTAGTGCTACACCCTGTGAGGGAAGGACAGGACAAGATAGAACAGGACAAGGACAGGAAAAGAAGCATGCAGGACAAGGGTCGTGAAACCTTGGTGGCATTAATTATGTGAATTATAAAAGTCTACAGGATGAGAGTATAAGTGAGGGGATACACACGCGATTTGCATATTCATGAGTTATTTGTCGCAGTAAGTGCGTGACACCGCACCCAGTGAAAGAGTTCAAGGTTCTGGCCACGAACCTTGAAGTTTGGACGCGCACACCGCAATGTACACCTCAGGAGGAAACAGTCTTGTCCTGATGTCCTTCAGGAAGCATAACTGATCACTCTCGATTTTCCTTCAAGGACTTTCAGCCAAGAAAGGAGCAATATAAGTTAGAACAAAGGACAATTTAAACCTACATAAAGTAAGTACAGTAAACTAAACCCCTAAACTGAAAATAAATTGCGAGTATATTTAATTCAATTTCTTTCCCATAGATAACAGAAATTGTAAGGTATATTCAAGTATATACACTATACCTATTCAATACTCTTACAGAATTTCCGTTCCAAGTTCTCAAATTATCCACTTGGGAAAGCAGTAGAGCAGTAAACAATCTTACAGTTGTTCCCCCTCTTGCTGCGCACACTTTGACCCCCACCTTTCACTTCCACCAGCGGTCGTGAAAGGTGACAGCACTAATAGACACACATTTACAGCCACGTAGATGTCGTTCTCACATAATGACACAAACAACACATCTCCATGACCATGATCAAACTACTCTGCACTTACCCTCAGACCACTGTTTATACTTAGGGCCGAGGTAAGCCAGCTCCCCCGTACCCAAACCCAGGCATGCAAGCTATCGCGGAGCGATGACCCCCTCGAGACACTGTTCTCCTCAGGGAGAGGCGGATACCAAAAGGCATAGCAAGTTGGCCACTCTGACATGCACAATTGTCTCCTGCCCGTTTATCCCTACCGGGTAACAGCCATGGCCACATCACGGAGTCAACCGCCCTCACACGGACAGCACGCATGACTCTGAGGCAACCAACGGTCACACTGGACTCAGCCCCCGCCTCACCTGTCACATCTTGCAGCCAACATCCTAAACTTTCAATGCCGTAGCAATCCCTGGCACAACTGTATCACATACATTGAACAAGTCAGTCCATCCCGCTCAGTTATTCTTTATTCATCACTAAGGCTGTTTTCAAGGGATAAGCCAGCTTTTGTACCCCATTATACTTAAGCTCGGCCCTTCTCTGCTCATGGTGTCACGCTAGGGGCTTGAGATAAGTTTCCTCAAACCCCCGCAGCACCCCTTTAATTGTACTCCGCAAGCAGTCTTTGTTTGTTTTCTTACCAATTTAAGCCTGCATTACCACATTGAAATCCCTGCATTCCGAGTAAGTCAAAATGCATAACCCAATGCATCCACAATCTCCTCTGCGCGCACACAAAGTCGCGCACACACCTCACGCGATTTACTCATACCAGGTAAAGGATAGTTGTTCCCTTATTATAAACTTCCCATCACTCTTACGCTGTGCAAACAATGCATCGTTCAGACATTAACTTTCACTCCACTCACTCAACTTAGTGTGCGCAGCCGCGCGTGGAACCCAAGTTACGTTGCCGCTCCCTTCCGACCGGGCTCTAGTTGTGTCATAGCCCCTGCGCAGGTCTGCTAAAATACCCTAGCAATGTCAACAGCCTCCTAATGCAATCCCGAGGCCATTTCCAATGTACATCCCCAATTCCAATGAAGTTGGGACGTTGTGTTAAACATAAATAAAAACAGAATACAATGATTTGCAAATCATGTTCAACCTATATTTAATTGAATACACTACAAATACAAGCTATTTAATGTTCAAACTGATAAACTATTGTTTTTAGCTAATAATCATTAACTTAGAATTTGATGGCCCGCTCCGTTGACCCGGAAGGAGAAACTGCGATGCAACCCCGGCGTTGCCACCTCCGCCTGGCACACATTAATCGTCGAGTATATTGTGTGCATACCTATGTATACACACAATATATATGCATTATTCATTTATATAATAAATATAATGGGTACACTTTAAAGTGCTTTATAGATATTTACATATATATTAATTTATATTTATTGTAGTTCTAGGTTTTTCTTTATATTGTGTACACAGTTAAGTCGTATCACACAGAATACTCGTATCTTTCACACTTAGTCCATGTTTTTTTTTTTCCACATCTCCTGCAAGCCCTTTTTCCCCCCCCTTTTAGAGCTCCCATGATTTGTAACTTAATTTCCTCACAACTTTGACGCTCTGCTTCGCATTAGTGCAAATTAATAAGCGACTGGGAGTTGAACACTCGTTCATAAACGCAACAACGATTGCACCTCGGCCCCGCCTTAAATATGTATGCCGCTGTCTCTACCCTCTCACAAAGCATCGTTGTGATTACGTAATCCCAATAACCGTGCGAGCTAGCTCCTGAGGCCTCACATGGACCTCTGACGTCACTTCTCTCACAGACCACGCTTTCACACTCATTCTGCTATTTTGCAATCCGGCCGGGTTGTTGGAGGGCCAATCGGTAACTAATGACTATGGGCTATCTACTCACAGAGTGGCGCCGCCTCGCTAATGTATGGTCTGACTAACATCAAGCAAGAATGTGAGCTCAAATCATCTGAATGAATGCATCCGTTCTGAAGCCAAGTGTACGCCCCCTGTCGAGCATTCTAGCAATAACACTTTGTTTCCTTCCTCGGAAACTCTCATTTCACTTCATTGCGTGTCTTCACATGCATCCAAGAGGGCCATCCCCTCCTTATATTCTTAAACTAAGGGGCCATCCCCCCTTTTATTCGTAAAACCAAAATAACAAAGTTAGACGAAGCATTCAAACACCCCCACCAACAAAGAAACACAGGCACCCCAGCAACAGCCGTTTCAGTGCCACACGCAAGTCACTCACACTGAGAGGGCAGCGGGATGGGGAGGACGCTAGGCTAGGTGTTCCGCCACTCCAGCTTGTTCCCTGGTCCTCCATGCCTTTCCCTGGCTGATTTTTAATGCACCACATACATTCACACATCCTTGATGATTTAGTTGGTGTGGGTGGGGGTGACTGGATGCGGCTCATAACTGCACCGTGTCCGTCTTGCCTCATCCCCACTAGTCTCCCCAGTTTTAATGAACGACACCCCACCACACATGATCACGGTTCAGGGACAATGGTTGCCTGATAACCATAGTAATAGGGTGGGTGGTGGGTATTCACATGTCCTGTCTGGACTCCATCAAACCAAATGAAATGGATAACTTGCGGGTGGTGGAGGCCAGGCCCACCCCTCCTCGATGTGCCGGCACAGCAACTCCGTACACCAGTTAAATAAAATGCATGTGTCACTAATAAGTTCGATAGACACGCTTAAAGGCATTAATGGCTTGTGCTGGGACCACGAACAATAAGATATCAACTCACAGGTTCTTACAGGTGTTTAGACATTTTAAAAACATCCCACTGCACCACTCGTTAGTAGAATTGCCTTGTTCATTTCCCACATCCTGTCCTGCCCTTTTCTGTTCTCTTTCATCTTATCCTATTGGTTAGTTGTTACTGTAAACTTCTTTAAGGCCATACCTATGAATGCACACTTATTTTGTGTGCTCTGCGATGAGATGGGCAGTGACCATGTCCTACTCTTGCTTAATACTGAATTAAGGTGGTTTACAAAATGAAAGGTACTTTCAAGGCTTTTCGAATTACACAAAGAGGTCCAGATGTTCTTGCAGGACACAGATTTCCCCTTGTCAGAGATTTTCGAGGGTGCTGTGTGGCTCAGTCAGCTTGCATACCTGTCTGACCTTTTTTCACGTTTAAATGAACATAATTGAGGACTGCAGGAACTCTCCAATATTTTTGACGTGCAGGACAAAATCAATGCACTACTGAAAAAATTGGAGTTGTGTGAAATAAAAGTCACGACAGGTGATGTTTCAGTTTTCCTTGCTTTGAATAGTTTTCTGACGCTTGATGAATGGAGTCAGGGAAAAGCTACTGTTTTAATGTTGGTCATGATGGTGGTACTTGGGGATAAAAAAATGTTTGGGGTGGTAATTGGTTTAAAAAGTTGGAGAACCACTGGTTTAGGGTTTAGATCTTATTTACCAGACAGAACTATGTGTTTAAGCCTTGGTAGTTCTAAGTCCCTTTTTCCCTTTTGGGGTTCCACAAGGTTCAATTTTTTATAGCTTTCTCTTTGTATTTGCTGCCCCAAGGTTCCATTTTAAGAAAGCACGGTGTAGCAGACATGCACTCCGCAAATTGAGGTGCCACAGAGACTCGGAATCACTTGAGAACCCCACTCGTCCACGCTGCCCTGCTGTTAGACTGCGACTAGGACAATGCCTTGTCAAGTGGACCTTAACGTAATTAGCAGCTTCCTGTCAAATCTTGATTCCTGTCTTCAAAAGACGCCTTCCTGGACCAAATGGTTGGGGGAGACTATGTGGTTAACATTCAAGCCTGCACGTGAGGTGCCACCAACTGCCGTTGAGAGGAACTGCAAGCGCCAGAACTTGTGGACGTGCCTTTGATGTTTGCTAACGGAAGATAAAATTTCCTTTTTTATATCTTGCAATCGCTGTAGAAATATTCCAAATGTATGCCTTGGTGTCTGTGTCCCCATTCTCACTTTGACAGGTCCTCTGCGAGATTTTGAAACCTGTTCATGATTTGAAATCAAACAGTACGAAATGTTGTATTGAACAATAAGCAACCGATCTGCCACGACCAAAGTTTAAACAATTATCCTATGCGTGAGAGTACAATGTTGGGAGTCTTTTAGATTAATGTGATTTTAAACCCATTTACTCAAATTTGTAGACAAGATTCAGGCTGATGTGTGTGGTCTCTTCCAAGTCGGCACTCCCTCTTCCTACGCCCCACCCCTGGGGTATTTAACTCTAAACTCACACCTTCCCCTGTGAGTTGAGGCTAGTCTTGTTTTACTTCTCCTCGTACCTTGCTGGCAGCTCGCCAGCTGGGTGGCCTCCTGTTATTCCTATACTGATGACGGTCAGATTTATATGCCAAAAAGACGCCTTCTCCTTTCAACGATTTTGTTATGTCTTGAAGACATTAAAGCTTGAATGGCCTTGAATTTCTTAAACTTTGATGAGAAATCCCGCGTTGTTGAGTTGAGCGCTTTGGCACACTTTGTGAAGCTAACGGTCTCAAACTTGGGTTTTAAGTTAGTGATTTTAAATTGGATTGGATAATCATCGTTGTAGTTAAGTGTAGCTTTTTTCACCTCTGGATTTTCTCCAAATATGATATACCAATGCATTTCAAACCCGCCAACACCCTTACATTAAAGCTTGTTTACCCCAAGGACAAAATCCTGGTGGCAAACTCAGGAATGTTGTTTACGTTGTTCAATGCAGTGTGGAGTACAACGACCTCTACATGGGCGAGACGAAACAACTGCTTCACAAACGCATGGCACAATATCGAAAGCCAGTTTCTTTGGGTCCAGAATCAGTGGTTCATTAGCATCTCAAGAAGAATGGACATTACTTCGAGGACAAAGTCTAAATTCTGGATAGGGAGGACCGCTGGTTTGAAAGAGGTGTAAGAGAAGCCATCTATGTCAAACTAGAAAAGCCATCTCAAAATAGAGGTTTGAGACCATCTATCTTTTGCAAATAATGTCCTGACATGTCCAAAGGTCACCTCATTCACACGGGTAGAGTGATCCCAACGAGCTGTTTTGCAACGTGTGAGCGATGGGTTATTTTGCAGGACGGTCAGTTTACCAACCACCCGGGGCAACAATAACAATCTATTGTTGACCACACCTAAGGAACACACCCACGAGGCATAAATACGGAGACTCAACACCTAAAACGTTTGAACTGAAGAAGTCTTTCGGACTAAAGGCGAAGCATCTTCAACAAACGAACAGTTGTCTTGAATCAATCTTTCTGGACTGGTAAAGGTGAGGCCTTTTCTTATACAGCAGCAATTTGAAATAGTAACACATGCCTTCATCATATCTCAGCTGAATTACTGTAATGCATTTCACTTGGAGTCAGCCAGTCCTCCCTCTCCAGTTTGTCCAAAATGCTGCTACTCGCCTCTTAACTGAAACACATAAGAGGGAGTACATAACCCCTGTCATGGCCCCCTCCATTGGCTGCCTGTGCACTTAAGAGTCCATTTTAAGATTTTGCTATTTGTCTTCAAATCTTGAAATGGTCTCGCCCCACCTTATCTCGCTGAGCGACTCCATGCCTAACCTTCCCGGTAACTCAGGTCAGCTGACTAACTGCTTCTGGAGGTATCAAAGTCTAAGCGGAAGCTTAGAGGGGATAGAGCCTGTTCCATTGCTGGTCCGAAACTGGGTTAGGACAACAGACAAGCACCCTAACTGCCTATTTTTAAAACCTGCCAAAAAAAACATTTCCTTCCGTTTTTACCCTGCCCTTGTTTTGGTGTTTAATTTTTATTCATTTTTATTGTTTTAACTTTGTTTTGTTGTCACTAAATTTTGTATTGATGTACAGCACTTTGTTTCAGCTGTGGTTGTTCTTAAAGTGCTATATACGTAAATAAAATTGAGTTGAGAATTTTATTATGAAGTCCAAGCTTTCACTGGTCACATAAAAGGATGTGGATGCCTTGACTTTGACTTTATTTGAAACTTATTTCCAGAGTGCATAATTTTCCTTTTTGTCTATCTTCAGAAAGGCGTGTTTTGTTCACCTGGTTTCCAGTTTGAAGTCAAGAAATCCTCACCCAGATTATGAAATGGTAAGAATGATCAATGTTTGTACACAATGTACACAATAATAATTTAACTGCTACAGAAGCATATAATAATGACTATTTTTGTAAATTCATTGAAATTCTGTGCCCATAATGTACAATCACAAGGATGATTTCCTCCTCCAAACACGGCGGGTTGATGCCAAATAGCTCAACTTTGGTTGCATCTGACGACAGCAATTTCTACCAAGCCTTCCTTGAGTTTTAGTATATATAGTAGGTGTTCACTGGCAAATGTGAAGTGGGCCTGTACATATTTTAGGTTGACCTTGCGGTCAACCCCAAGATAGTGGTCAAGATTTCTTGCAGTGTGTTAACTCTTTTCCTGGTGACTGAGGTCAATTGCCCTCAGATCATCCTACTGTGTACTTTGACGCTGCTCCCTTATATTTCTCATCATCATTCTCACTCCACAAGGCAAGATCTTGCATGGAGCTTCTAACTGACAGCAATTGATTGATTCATATTTCATGCCTTCCACTTTTGAATAATGCCACCAAGAGTTGTCACTTTCTTACCAAGCCTTTTGGTGATGGTTTTGTAACCCATTTCAGCCTTTTGCAAGTCTGCAATCGTGTTCTTTACATTTTTGACAGCTCTTCGGTCTTGTCTGTTGTGGTACTGAGCAGTGGTTCTCAAACTTTTGACTACTACAATACACATGCTGTGCACTGACTACTACATTGTAGTAAAGTGTGATTTCTAGAGTTGCCCCGATCCGAACACGCCAGATTGTTGTTGCTGCACTTATTTCTGGGAACCTCAACTGTCTACCAAGGTCAACTGGTAACTGCCAGCCCCTTTCTGGAGGAAGCAGCCCCCCTGGGTCTTCTTTGGGGGCTGGGGCTCCTCGCCTCCTCCAACAAAGGAGATTGTACACTTGCTGTTGTTCATGCCAGTTCAGATGGAGTCTGCTAATGCCTCTTCAAGTCAACTTTAATGTCCCTTGAAGGAAATTTGTTTTGCAGGCAAGTAGAAAAACATAAAGACACAAGAAATAAGATTA
This sequence comes from Phyllopteryx taeniolatus, assembly GCF_024500385.1. Classification (NCBI taxonomy): domain Eukaryota; kingdom Metazoa; phylum Chordata; class Actinopteri; order Syngnathiformes; family Syngnathidae; genus Phyllopteryx; species Phyllopteryx taeniolatus. The sequence continues at coordinate 26,166,223 of NC_084515.1, forward strand.
CATACAATCAACAAAACCCTGGAGAGGGATGAATACACGATAAAACCATAAAACCGTAAGGGACAACTGGTGGCAGGAACATCATTATATTTCTGTATTGTCAAAAAGTGTCACTTTTTAAAATTAAAAATTAACTTTCTGATGGTTGAGTTACAAAAATGTTTTTTCACCATGTTTGATTTTGCCTTTGGCACTCTGAATCTCCTGCCTTGAGAATAGGAGCTGGAACTCGGCATGTAGAGGATGATCAAGACACGGTATAATGCCCTGAACCTTACCTATGAACTAAAAGGCATTATGTGTGCAACTAACCCAACTGACTTAATATTCATTCATTAATGTTTCAACGAAAAGTTAAATATAGCATTGTTAAAATAATTACTCGGGACTGTTTATCACGCCCCTCCTGGAACCGTCACCTTATCGTGGTGGAGGGATTTGTGTGTCCCAATGATCCCAGGAGTTGTCTGAGGGATTCACGCCCCTGGTAGGGTCACCCATGAACGGGTCCAAGGTGAGGGACCAGACAAAGCACCCTCAAAGACCCCTTATAATGATTACAAATATTGGACCTCGATTTCCCTCACCCGGATGCGGGTCACCGGGGCCCCCCTCTGGAGCCACGCCTGGAGGTGGGGCTCGAAGGTGAGCGCCTTGTGGCCGGGCCTGCACCCACGGGGCCCCGGCGGGGACAGCCCGAAAGGGTAACATGGGTGTATTTAACGTGGAATAACTTATATGAAGATCCATCCAGCCATCCATTTTCTTCCATTTATCTGGGGACAGGCTGTGGGGGCAGCAGCTTAAGCAGAGAAGCCGAGAGTTCCCTTTCCACAGCTACTTCGTCCAGCTCTTCCGTAGGGATCCCAAGAAATTCCTAGGCCAGCTGGGCGGGGGCCGAAGGCGGGTACAGTCTCTCCAGTGTGTGCCACAGCCCGAAAGGGTAACATGGGTCCCCCTACACCGCCTATGGTAGGGGCCATAGGGGTCAGGTGCAGTGTGAGCTGGGCGGTGGCTGAAGGAAGGAACCTTGGCGATCCGATTCCTGGTTACAGAAGCTGTCTCTAGCGACGTGGAATGTCACCTCTCTGGTAGAGAAGGAGCTCGAGCTGGTATGTGAGGTCGACAAGTTCCGACTAGATATAGTCGGGCTCGCCTCCACACACGGCTTGGGCTCTGGTACCAGTCCTCCTGAGAGAAGTTGGACTCTCTTCCACTCTGGAGTTGCCCACGGTGAGAGGCGCCGAGCAGGTGTGGGTATACCTATTGCCCCCCGGCTCGGCGCCTGTACATTGGGGTTCACTCCGGTGGGCGAGAGGGTAGCCTCCCTCCACCTTCGGGTGGGGGGACGGGTCCTGACTGTTGTTTGTGCCTATGCACCAAACAGCAGTTCAGAGTACCCACCCTTTTTGGAGTCCTTAGAGGGGAGCTGGAGAGCACTCCCACTGGGGACTCCATCGTTCTGCTGGGGGACTTCAATGCTCACGTGGGAAATGACAGTGAGACCTGGAAGGGCGTGATTGGGAGGAATGGCCACCCGATCAGAACCCGAGCGGTGTTCTGTTATTGGACTTCTGTGCTCATCACGGATTGTCCATAACGAACACCATGTTCAAGCATAAGGGTGTCCACACGTGCACTTGCATTCAGGTGGGGGGATGGGTCTTGACTGTTGTTTGTGCCTATGCACCAAGTAGCAGTTCAGCGTACCCCCCTTCCCCTTTTTGGAGTCCTTGGAGGGGGTGCTGGAGAGCGCTCCGGCTGGGGACTCCATCGTTCTGCTGGGGGACGTCAATGCTCACGTGGGCAATGACAGTAAGACCTGGAAGGGCGTGATTGGGAAGAACGCCACCCCCCACCCCCACCCCCCAATCGGAACCCGAGTGGTGTCCTGTTATTGGACTTCAGTGCTCATCACGGATTGTCCATAACAAACACCATCCATCCATCCATCCATCCATCCATTTTCTACCGCTTATCCGGGTCAGGTCGCGGGGGCAGTAGCTTTAGCAGGGACGCCCTGACTTCCCTCTCCTTAGCCACTTCATCCAGCTCTTCCGGGGGGATCCCGAGGCGTTCCCAGGCCAGCCGAAGGACGTAGTCTCTCCAGCGTGTCCTGGGTCGTCCCCGGGGTCTCCTCCCGGTGGGACGTGCCCGGAACACCTCACCAGGGAGGCGTCACCATGTTCAAGCGTAAGGGTGTCCGCATGTGCACTTGGCACCAGAACACCCTAGGTCGCAGTCCGATGATCGACTTTGTGGTCGTGTCATCGGACTTGCGGCCGCATGTCTTGGACACTCGGGTGAAGAGAGGGGCGGAGCTGTCAACTGATCACCACCTGGTGGTGAGTTGGCTCCGATGGTGGGGGAAGATGCCGGTAGGCCCAAAGGTATCGTGAGGGTCTGCTGGGAACGTCTGGCAGAATCCCCTGTCAGAAGGAGTTGCACCTCCCACCTCCGATAGAACTTCACCCACGTCCCGGGGGAGGCGGGGGACATTGAGTCCGAGTGGACCATGTTCCGCGCCTCCATTGCTGAGGCGGCCAACCGGAGCTGTGGGCGTAAGGTAGGCGATGCCTGTCATTGCGGCAATCCCCGAACCCGTTGGTGGAGACCAGCGGTGAGGGATGCTGTCAAGCTGAAGAAGGAGTCCTTTCGGGCCATTTGGCCTGTGGAACTCTTGAGGAAGCTGATGTGTACCGGCTGGCCAAGCGCAATGCAGCTTTGGTGGTCGCTGTAGCAAAAACTCAGGTGTGGGAGGAGATCGGAGAGGCCAGGAGTGGGGTTGGGGCGCTGCTGACCTCAACTCTGGACGTTGTGAATCGGTGGGGAAAATACTTCGAAGAACTCCTCAATTTCACCGACACGCCTTCCCATGAGGAAGCAGAGTCTGGCTTCTCTGAGGTGGGCTCTCCTATCTCTGGGATTGAGGTCACCGAGGTGGTTAAAAAGCTCCTCGGTGGCAAGTCCCCGGAGGTGGATGAGATTTGCCTGGAGTTCCTAAAGGCTCTGGATGTTGTGGGGCTGTCCTGTTTGACACGCCTCTGCAACATCGCATGGACATCGGGGACAGACTGGGGTGGTGGTCCCACTTCTTAAGAAGGGGGACCGGAGGATGTGTTCCAACTACAGATGGATCACACTCCTCAGACTCCCTTTTAAGGTCTATTCAGGGGTGCTGGAGAGAAGGGTCCGTCGGGAAGTCGAATCTCAGATTCAGGAGGAGCAGTGTGGTTTTCGTCTTAGCCGTGGAACAGTGGACCAGCTCTACACCTTCGGCAGGGTCCTCGAGTGTGCATGGGAGTTCGCCCAACCAGTGTACATGTGTTTTGTGGACTTGGAGAAGGCATTCGACCATGTCCCCCTTTTTAAGAAGGGGAACCGGAGGATGTGTTCCAACTACAGAGGGATCACACTCCTCAGCCTCCCTGTTAAGGTCTATTCAGGGGTGCTTTAGAGAAGGGTCCGTCGGGAAGTCGAATCTCAGATTTAGGAGGGCCAGTGTGGTTTTCGTCCTGGCCGTGGAACAGTGGACCAGCTCTACACCCTCGGCAGGGTCCTTGAGTCTGATCGGCAGGGTCCTCGAGTCTGATCGACCGGTAAATTGAGAGCTTCGCCTTTCGGCCGAGCTCCTTCTTTACCACAACGGACCGATACAATGTCCGCATCACTGCAGACACTGCACCGATCCGCCTGTCGATCTCCCATTCCATTCTTCCCTCACTCGTGAACAAGACCCCAAGATACTTGAACTCCTCCACTTGGGGCAGGATCACATCCCTGACCTGGAGAGGGCATGCCCCCCTTTTCCAACTGAGGACCATGGTCCCAGATTTGAAGTTGCTGATTCTCATCCCAGCCGCTTCACACTCTGCTGCGAACTGCTCCAGTGAGAGTTGGAGGTCACTGCTTGATGAAGCCAACAGAACCACATCATCTGCAAAAAGCAGAGATGCAATACTGAGGCCACCAAACCGGACCCCCTCTATGCCTCGGCTGCGCCTAGAAATTCTGTCCATAAAAGTTAGGAACAGAATCGGTGACAAAGGGCAGCCTTGGCGGAGTCCAACCTTCACCGGGAACGAGTCCGACTTACTGCCGGATATGCGGACCAAACTCTGACTCCGGTCGTACAGGGAACGAACAGCCCATATCAGGGGGTTTGGTACCCCAAACTCCCGAAGCACCCTCCACAAGACTCCCCGAGGGACACAGTCGAACGCCTTCTCCAAGTCCACAAAACACATGTAGACTGGTTGTGCGAACTCCCATGCACCCTCGAGGACCCTGCCAAGGGTGTAGAGCTGGTCCACGGCCAGGACGAAAAGCACAGTGGTCCTCCTGAATCTGAGATTCGACTTCCCGACAGACCCTCATCTCCAGCACCCCTGAATAAACCTTACCAGGGAGGCTGAGCAGTGTGATCCCCCTGTAGTTGGAACACACCCTCCGGCGCCCCTTCTTAAAAAGGGGGACCACTACCCCAGTCTGCCAATCCAGAGGCACTGTGCCCGATATCCACACGATGTTGCAGAGGCGTGTCAACCAGGACAGCCCTACAACATCCAGAGCCTTTAGGAACTCCGGGCGAATCTCATCTACCCCCGCGGCCCTGCCACCGAGGAGCTTTTTAACTACCTCGGTGACCTCAAACCCAGAGATGGGAGAGCCCCCCTCAGAGAACCCACACTTTGCTTCCTCATGGGAAGGCGTGTCGGTGGAATTGAGGAGGTCTTCGAAGTATTCTCCCCACCGACTCACAACGTCCCGAGTCGAGGTCAGCAGCGCCCCATCCCCACTATACACAGTGTTGGTGGTGCACTGCTTTCCTCTCCTGAGACGCCGGATGGTGGACCAGAATTTCCTCGAAGCCGTCCGGAAGTCTTTCTCCATGGCCTCATCGAACTCCTAACATACCCGAGTTTATGCTTCATCAACCACCAGAGCTGCATTCCGCTTGGCCAGCCGGTACCCATCAGCTGCCTCAGGAGTCCCACCGGCCAAAAAAGCCCGATAGGACTCCTTCTTCAGCTTGACCGCATCCTGGTTCGGAGATTGCCGCCACGACAGGCACCAACCACCTTATGGCCACAGCTCCGGTGGGCCGCCACAGCAATGGAGGCGCGGGACATGGTCCACTCGGACTCGATGTCCCCCGCCTCCCCCGGAACAAGTTCTGTCGGAGGTGGGAGTTGAAACTCGTTCTGACAGGGGATTCTGCCAGACGTTCCCAGCAGACCCTCACAATACGTTTGGGCCTGCCACGTCGGACCGGTATCTTCCCCCACCATCAGAGCCAACTCACCACCAGGTGGTGATCAGTTGACAGCTCCGCCCCTCTCTTCACCCGAGTGTCCAAGGCATGCGGCCGCAAGTCCGATGACACGACCACAAAGTCGATCATCGAACTGCGACCTAGGGTGTCCTGATGCCAAGTGCACGTGTGGACACCCTTATGCTTGAACATGGTGTTCGTTATGGACAATCCGTGACGAGTACAGAACTCCAATAACAGAACACCGCTCGCGTTCTGATCGGGGGGGCAATAAGTATACCCACACCTACTCGGCGCCTCTCACCGTGGGCAACTCCAGAGTGGAAGAGAGTCCAACCCCTCTCGAGAGGACTGGTACCAGAGCCCAAGCCGTGTGTGGAGGCGAGTCCGATTATATCTAGTCGGAACATCTCGACCTCACACACCAGCTCAGGCTCCTTCCCTGCCAGAGAGGTGACATTCCACGTCCCTAGAGCCAGCTTCTGTAGCCGGGGATCGGATCGCCAAGGTACCCGCCTTCGGCCCCCGCCCAGCTCACACTGCACCCGACCCCTATGGCCCCTCCCACAGGTAGTGAGCCCATGGAAAGGGGGACCCACGTTACCCTTTCGGACTGTGTCCGGCCGGCCCCCATGGGTGCAGGCCTGGCCACCAGGTGCTCACCTTCGAGCCCCACCACCAGGCCTGGCTCCATTGGGGGGCCCCGGTGACCCACGTCCGGGCAAGGCAAAACGAAGTCCATTGTTTGTCATCATCATTCGGGGTCTTTGAGCCGTGCTTTGTCTGGTCCCTCACCTAGGACCTGTTTGTCATGGGTGACCCTGCCAGGGGCATAAAGCCCCAGACAACTTAGCTCCTAGGATCAGTGGGACACACAAACCCCTCCACCACGACAAGGTGACGACCCAAAAGGGAGGTCAGACCTGTTGTCAGAGCAGAACAAAATTTGCATCAGCCTCAAACAATAGCCTGACCTGAAGGTATCCTATGATCAGGTAGCATAATGAAAGGTGGGCCTGACTCAGAGGAATGATCACAGAAACCCAGGTATGGTGCGAGGTCCAATGAAAAGCATAATGTTAAATTTATTTTCTTGTCTCTCTCAAGCATCCCCCTATACTCCACATTAATGGAAAGTCTGAAAGTAAAGGTAAATCTTTGACGAGCGTATTGGTGGAGACCCCTGCAGGGGCTGGAGATTCTGACTGCATCTTGGCTATCGTGCCAGTCAAGGTCAAAATGAAGAAAGGCAATCACACTATGATGACGCATGCTTTTCTCAACTCAGGAAGCAATGGGACGTTTTGCACAGAGGCGCTGCTCACAGATCTCAAGGTTTCAGGAAGAAGAAAAGAGATTCTTCTCAAAACAATGAATAAAGATGATGATGTCAATTCATTTATGATATCTGGCATTGAGGTATGTGGTGTGGATGACAACACACTGGTAGACCTTCCAGTTGTGCTCACACAGAAGAAGATCCCTGTGACCAAGGAAAATATCACCACTTAAGAATATGTGGACCAATGGCCATATATGCACCAAGTACGATTACATCACATTGATGCAGACGTAGGTCTGTTAAGAGAATCAAATGTTCCAAAGGCCATGGAACCATGGATGATTATTAACAGGCAAGGAGACGGCCCATATGCTGTGAGAACAACATTTGGTTGGACCATTAATGGGCCTCTACAAAAGGAGTCGGCTCCACAGTATGGTCAGCCAATTTTCATGTCACACGGAATCTCCATTGGTCAACTCAATGACCTTCTGCAGCAACAATTCTGGTTCGACTTTGCTGAAAGCCAGCATGATGAGCAGCTGCAGATGTCTGTGGAGGATGAGATTTTCTCAAAATCAGCCAGAATGTTCGAGGGTCATTTCAACAACCTCACTCCTGTAGTCTGTCTCGTCCCCGTTGCTGATGAGACCCACCACAGTTGTCGTCTGCAAACTTGATGACGACGTTGGAGCTGTGTATCGGTGTGCAGTCACAGGTCAGCTGGGTGAAGAGGAGGGGGTTCAATACACATCCTTGAGGAGCCCCCGTGTTCAGGGTGCTGGTGCTGAATGTTTTGCTGCCGACTCGTACTGCCTGCGGCCGTCCTGTCAGAAAGTCCAGCAGCCAGTTGCACATTGAAGTGTTGAGCCCCAGCTGGTCCAGTTTGTAGATCAGTTGTTGAGCAATGATGGGGTTAAATGCTATGAAGTCTATGAACAGTATATATATGTATATGTGTATATATATATACACACATATATATATATATATATATAGGTATATATATATATATATATATATATATATATATACACATATACACATGTATACATATATATACACGTATACACACATACACATGTATACATATATATACACATATATATATATATATATATATGTATATGTTATATACATATATGTATATATATATATATATATATATATGTGTGTGTATATATGTATATATATATATATGTGTGTGTATATATGTATATATATATGTATATATATATATATATATATATATATATATATATATACACGTATATACGTGTGTGTGTGTATTCACCCTGGACTGATCAGCCAGTCAGTCACAGGGCACGCATGTATATATATATATACATATATACGTGTATATACACACATATATATATATATATATATATATATATATATATATATATATATATATATATATATATACATACACATGCGTGCCCTGTGACTGACTGGCTGATCAGTCCAGGGTGAATACTCCCTCTTGCCAAAGTCAGTTAGTTTCCAGCTTCCCCTTGACCCTTGTACGAGATAAGCTGTAAAGAAAATGATTGAAAAGATTGATTTCTTTACTCAACTAGTGTAGCCTTTTTTTCCATTTGATTCTTGTTCATATTGACTTTGATCACTCATACTCTGTTGTCCTTAATACGTATTAATCTTTTCTCATCCCCAGGTACATCAGGCAGGTTTAACCTGTGACTCAATCGAGTTGCCTCATCATATTAGCTCTGATGAAGAGATTGACAGATTTATGTCAGCTGTACAACGGCTTCTGGAGCACCTGCCCAAACCTACTCTGGTGACGATGTCCAGGTGAACTGTTATCAATTAGCTTCAAGCCTGATGAGTCTAGGGCAGGGGTCGGCAAACCTTTTGGCTCAGGGGCCACATTGACTTTTTAAATTTGACAAGCGGGCCAAGCCAGGACCAGATGCTTACATATCAAAAAAAAAAAAAAAGGCAATGTAGTGTTAATACTTAGATTTACTTTTAATTAGAGGTTACGCCGATCTGATCGGTGTTATCGGTATCGGCCAATAATTAGTATTTTATGCTTATCGGCTTTCATGTCATAATTCGCCGATCCGATCAATGGCGTCGTCGATCGGCTCCGCAGAAGACATTTAACTCCGCGTCGCCGTTGCAAATGAATCCAAAAGCTAGTTTATTTTTAGCCTTGTCACGTGTCTTGTGGCGCAGTACTGTAACTATCTGACGGCCAATAAAGTTTTTTTCAATCTTTTCGGTTAAAAACACGTCATCGGTGTGGGACTATTTTGCGATATCTCAGACAAACAACACGTAAGTTATTTGCAGTCTGTGCACAACTGAAGTACATTGTGGGGAACGTCATCTAAATGCTTCAACACAAATTTGATCGGGCACCTGAAGAATGTACACGAGGAGGTGCATGCCGCGTTCAAGCAACGCAGCGTGAAAAAAAGGAAAAGCCAAACGTACGCAAACTCTGGACAACACCCGTCCATATAGCTGGGACAGTGAGAAAGTTAGAGTAAGCATGTCATGAACAGTATTTATTAAAGTAATTTAATTACAGTATATCTCTTATCCAAAGTACCAAAAAAAAAAAAAAAAAAGCATTAGCTTAACTGTACCCATTACTTGGTAATGTACGCCACACGTTACAGTTAGGTCAACATGAACCGATGACTTAAATAATAGTGTTAAATCAGCAACTTAGTGCAGAATTGACAAGACAACATCGTACAGAAAGTATCTAAACATAAACAGGCACACTATTCTCGATACACTTCTCTAAAGACTCTTAACTGACAGATAGATGGATGCCGATTGTGGTCCATGAAGGCGTGTGTGCGTGCGTGCGTGCAAACGTGAAAGTGAGTGGCGGTTTGATATACATACAAACACACACACACACCATTGATCCCACCATCGTAATTTTGATGCGAAGAGCGACAAAAGGTGACAAGATTACGCAACTGTTTAACGAGCAAAGCTGTGGGTGATTGATGGCGGGAGAAGCACTCAGCTCAGGCAGCGCGTCAAACTAGCTCTATGTCCAGACTACAATGGAGTTGAAAGTTCTCACTTTTCATTGTAAATATTATTTAAGATAAGTATTATAAGTCCTTCAGTGAGACAGGCATTGCACATTTGAGACAGCAGTAAAACTGTATTATTTATGTGTAAATAAAAAAGTACAAACAATCATAAACTTTTTACAAAGGAAAATAACAAAAATAGTGTGGGGATAGTGAAATTGTGCATTTCTTTGCACTTTTATGGTATTGCACCGTCACTGTGCATTGTAGACTCAACAATCACCTCCTAATCCCTCTCTTCCCCTTATTTAGAAATCAGCAGTCTTTGTGAACGGTCAAATGCTATTGAATGGCTGGAGTGTGAGCTTTCGAGTCACCAGTAACAAATCACGACTTGCTGAGAAACAATGATTCAAAAGTAACTGCAGTTTGGTTACTCTCCTGGGGAAACTAATGCATTACTTTACTCCTTACCCAAAATAGCAGAATCTGGGAGTAACGTGTTTCCGGAATCACTGCTCAGCACTCACTGTCGAGGAATCACTGCTCAGCACTCACTGTCGAGGAATCACTGCTCAGCACTCACTGTCGACTTTTCTTTTCTTTGGCCCTCTCCTGGTTGAAGAAGGGTTCAGAGCCGTAGCAGAGTAAAAACAGAACAGCCAAAGTCAAGTCAGCGTATCTCTGTACCTACTTCGATACCTGGTGGAACCACTGGGCATTACAGCACAACCTGGTGGAACCAGTCGGCATTACAGGACAAGGTCAAATGAATGTAGTCATGATTTTGATATGATTTGGGCGATTCTGTACCAATCTTTGGCGGGCCGGATTAAAATGGTCCACAGGCCGGATGTGGGCCGCTGGCCATAGTTTGCCCACCCCTGGTCTAGGGCATTACAGTGAATCCCTGCATATTCACAGTTTGTCATTCGCAAATTCCGATTTTTTAAAGGAACCAATCCTCATTTATTTCTAGAAAAAATCTCTTATTTGATTTTTTGATAAAGTGAGTTGAGGAGCTTCTTGTAGACATTTAGAAATATATAAACCTCGTTAAGGGGTGTCAGTTACTCGTTGTTCGCGGCAGGGCTTGGTCCCTATCCCCCGCAAATAGCGAGGGTTTACTGTAGGTAAGACTCTACTGATTGTAAACTAATAATGATTCTTATTCTGCCTTGTGTATTTGTGCATGTGTTTTAGATCCAGTCTAGATGAATACTGCCCTGTAGAGCAAGTGGATTCAGTCCAACACAGAGTACTGGCTGTACTAGAAAAGCAGTATGGACCATTGGACATACAAAAGGACTATGAAAATACTAACACGGAGGTTCAGGCCCACCAACATACATCCAGGACTCCCTTTAAGTGATCTAAATGTTGTGACAAGCGCTCTCTGCATGTAAATGTCTATTTTTTTTTTTTTTTTTTTTTTTTTTTTTTTTGTCTGCATGTTTATATAGTATTCATGCCAAAACTGGTAAAAATAACATGCATTTTTTTTCTTGTAGCATACAAGTTTTATTACTGTATGTGAGTGGCCTCGCTGACGCTCAAAAACAAAAGAAAAATAAAACAGAGCACTTATATTATTTGAAGTTAATCTCATCTATAAGAGCAATATCAACCATATGTGAAGTAAGCTAAGATGGACAAAGTCTGGCAGAAACAAACAGAAGAATTTGACCAGTTGATTTGTTGTAGTACATGCATCTCCTTCTACCCCAAAACAAAGGAGTCCTAATATCCATACATAGAGCAGTTGTGGCCGCAAGCACTTATGCAGCACCAATCCTTGGCCGAACCAGAACTGGAGATTGGTTTCCCTGGTTACTGATGTGTTGGGCTAAAATGATACAGACAACTGCACCAAGCTCAGGCCGAGTAATTTAACTCAATGCCAAAGTGTGAAAATAAGTCTTAATTCGGGATTTAAACTTTTCTACTGAGGTAGCACCTCTAATATCCACGAGTTTTATAATATCCACATTCAGTTTTGTAATATCCACATTCCAGAGTACTGGAGCCTGAAAAAAAATGCTCTGCAGACTTCTTACTGGCTCTTGGAGTCACCAAAAGACCAGCGTGTTGCGAGCATAGTGTAGTGACTCTGATTAAGGTATGATTTTTACACCACTTTTATGGCAAAATTTGTAGACTAAATCCAAGTCGATGGGCGTAGTCTTGTCCGGTCGTACCGTCTTCTTGGACAACCTTTGACTCCCACCTCTTCTGCTCTCCTTCGTGTCTGGCTCTCGTTTTAACCTCGGCACGGCTCGACCGTGCCTACGCCCCTCCCCTTTCTTTTGTTCAAACACGCGGCTTGCAAGACCCAGTGACTGTTTTGTTTTTTTGTCAATGTCTTTATGTCTCAAAAGTGTTCTGTCAATTGCTTTTCTGTTGTCGTACTAGAGCGGCTCCAATTACCGGAGACAAATTCCTTGTGGGTTTTTGGACATACTTGGCAAATAAAGATGATTCTGATTCTCCCAACGAGGCGTGACAAACAACAATATTTCTTCTTCCAGCTCTTTTGTTTTTGTTTTATTTTTCTGCATCTTTTATCTTATTCAACCAAACCTGTCTCTGTGCTTCCCAAGACGACTGAGACAGACGACTCCACAGAATAATGAACCTACGGTCGTGAGTACCACAAGTGTTGCTAGAATGTACAATATTATTGCCTATTAATTTTTGGGGAAATTAGTAGCGTCACACAAAATCCCAACTTTGCCCTCACATTGACTTAACGCATTAAACACTCACATTTTCAACTTTAGCCCCACAACACACGATGTTCTAGTTCCCTTTTCGTACGCCTATTTTTCTTTCTTCCACCATTATTCGTGTTTCCTTTTTGTAGTTCGACCCCTTTGTGTGTTTCCCGATAGATCCCTTAAAGATTTCATTAAATATTCTATAAAATTCCCCTCCTTGTTGTGTTTAGTAAGGAAACCTCTGTCATCTAGACATCGATATCGTAAAATGTAGCAACCTTTAGATTATGAGACTGATAAAAGGTTTCTCGTCGCTTTCCCTAAGTTTTATACATATAAAAAGTGATGTGGTGCCCTCTACGAGACAGAATAGCTTGATTTATAACGTTAAGCGTCAAATCTCGCAAAACCGGAAGCAACGCAGGCGTCCCTTCGACGAATTTATTTCTTAAATAAATGACGTTTTATCCAAAAATCAATATACCCTACAATCGGTTTCGGGATGGCACATACAGTGCCACTAAGTCAGCGAGATTCGAGGGTGGTAAGCCATGTAATATTTTATGAGAAAGTAACAGGACCTTAAAATTGCATCTCAAGTGGACCTGGACTTAATGCAAGTTGGCCAGCATCGGAGTAATATGATTGAACTTTGTCGTCCCCGTTAAAAGTCTTGCAGCAGCGTTTTGTACTAACTGCAGGATTTTAATACTACACATGGGAAGACCAGAAAGCAGCACGTTACAATCGTTGAGGCGACATGTAATAAATGCATGGACTATGATCTCCGCAACACTAGCGGATAGGATGGGCCATATCTAAGCGATATCGCGAAGATGAAAAGAAAACGTAGTTCTGGTAATATTCTTAATGTGTAATTGAATATAGCAAAGTGTCTGCAGTGATGCAGACTCTGTATTGGTTTGCCGTGGTAAAGGAGCTGAGCCGAAAGGCAAAGCTCTCGATTTACCGGTCAAGCCACTGCTCTGCTGTATTGAGAGGATACAGATGAGGTGCCTTGGGCATCTGGTTAGGATGCCCCCTAGACGCCTGCCTGGTGTGGTGTTCAGGGCACCTTCCACTGGGAGGAGGCCCCAGGGACTACCCTGGACACACTGGAGAGACTGTCTCCCAGCTGGCCTAGGAATTTCTTGGGATCCCTACGGAAGAGCTGGACGAAGTAGCTGTGGAAAGGGTACTCTCGGCTTCCCTGCTTAAGATGCTGCCCCCACAGCCTGTCCCCAGATAAATGGAAAAATGTGGATGGCTGGATGGATCTTCATATAAGTTATTCCACGTTAAATACACCCATGTTACCCTTTCGGGCTGTGCCCGGCCGGGCCCCATGGGTGCAGGCCCGGCCACCAGGCGCTCTCCTTCGGGCCCCACCACCAGGCCTGGCTCCAGAGGGGGGCCCCGGTGACCCGCGTCCGGGCAAGGAAAAACCAAGTCCATCGTTTGTCATCATCATAAGGGTATTTGAGCCGTGCTTTGTCTGGTCCCTCACCTAGGACCTGTTTGTCATGGGTGACCCTGCCAGGGGCATAAAGCCCCAGACAACTTAGCTCCTAGAATCATTGGGACACACAAACCCCTCCACCACGATAAGGTGACGGCTCAAGGAGGGGGGGCCTATAGAAGTAATAAACAAAAACAATCATCACATCAGTGCAATTTGTTTTTAACTTGTTAATCTCCATAAACACTGAAACTTGTTTTCACTTCAGTGAGAATAATCCAGTCTGTTTTGGGCTTGAACAAGGGCGTTGAAATCTGGCTTAATGTCTGAGGTGGCTATGCGAAGGACAGCTGAGAGGTGGTCATCAGTGATTAGAGGATCTGTGTTTGGATTTATTGAACTTCATCACTGAGAATGTCTGTTCACATATGTAAGTTGATCCAAAGAGGGCTATAATCTTCTGAGCATGCCTTCTCAGGTGTGGAATGCTCTCCTCTTTGAGGGGTGAGACTGACCTGACGCGCTCTGCCAGAAGTGTGTCATACTGCAGGTCGATGAGTTCCATCTGAACATCACTTGGTGCATTATCCACACTGCAGTTGAAGGGAGAAGAAACCATGTGTATTTCACTCTCAACTGTTTTGAAATCTTGAAATCGCCTTGAAAACTCTCCATGCAGTGCTTCTAACACTGCATGGATGAGTACTTGTGGAGGTGATCAGCTGATCTTGTTGCTTCCTTTAGTGTTGGCAAGTGGGTGAGAATGTTGTTCTCCACAACCTTCTCATGAAAGCCTTCACTGCACTGTACATTTCATGTACAAAAAGGCCCTTGCATTGCAGTTTGACATTTAGTTAATTCAACAGTGCACTCACATCCACAAGAAATCCAAGGTCTGCCACCCAGTCTTCATCTGAAAGCTGTGGGATGTCATGTCCTTTCTTCACACAGAAATCCTGAATCTGGTGTCTCAGATCCCAGACACTTTCAGTACTTTGCCTTGGCTGAGCCACCTGACAGCACAGTGATAGCTTATGTCACCATGTTCTGGCTCATTTTCCTCCAAAAGTGCAACAAACTGTCTCTGATTTAATGCTCTCGGATGAAATTAACTATTCTAGTTACAGCATCAACAAAATGCAGCCCTATGGGGCGCACAAGTCAAAGTGCAAACTGTAGGCCGGTCCCAAGCCCGGATAAATGCAGAGGGTTGCGTCAGGAAGGGCATCCGGCTTAAAACCTTGCCAAACAAATATGAGCGTTCATCCAAAGAATTCCATACCGGATCGGTCGTGGCCCGGGTTAACAACGGCCGCCACCGGCGCTGTCAACCTACAGGGCGCTGTTGGAAATTCAGCTACTGTGGGTCGAAGTCAAAGAAGAAGAAGAAGAAGAGGTGGAAAGCGGGTTCTTCGGCAGAAAGAGAAGAGGAAAACACAGAGCCTAGAACTGAATGTGGGGACTTTGAATGTTGGGACTATGACAGGAAAATCTCGGGAGTTGGTTGACATGATGATTAGGAGAAAGGTTGATATATTGTGTGTCCAGGAGACCAGGTGGAAAGGCAGTAAGGCTAGAAGTTTAGGGGCAGGGTTTAAATTATTTTACCATGGTGTAGATGGGAAGAGAAATGGAGTCGGGGTTATTTTAAAAGAAGAGTTGGCTAAGAATGTCTTGGAGGTGAAAAGAGTATCAGATCGAGTGATGGGGCTGAAATTTGAAATTGAGGGTGTTATGTGTAATGTGATTAGTGGCTATGCCCCACAGGTAGGATGTGACCTAGAGGTGAAAGAGAAATTCTGGAAGGAGCTAGATGATGTAGTTCTGAGCATCCCAGACAGAGAGAGAGTCGTAATTGGTGCAGATTGTAATGGACATGTTGGTGAAGGTAATAAGGGTGATGAAGAAGTGATGGGTAAGTACGGTATCCAGGAAAGGAACTTGGAGGGACAGATGGTGGTAGACTTTGCAACAAGGATGCAAATGGCTGTAGTGAACACTTTTTTCCAGAAGAGGCACGAACATAGGGTGACCTACAAGAGCAGAG